>NC_143563.1:89062500-89365483 GCF_054136105.1 Typopeltis vanoorti | reverse complement strand
CATATCAGGAATTTGATTAAGATGATGAAATAACTGTGTGTTTCATTTTAATTTCAAAGTTCTATCAAAACCTTTTTTTTTGACCACTGAGTAAGTTACTACAATCTGGTAATGCAATGTCTCATTAAGTGCTTCTATACAAGTTATCATTCTATCTAATCTACCTAGTATAGTGCACAACATGTGGAATCCTATGGAGACCAAGTAGAAATCCAAAGGTTTTTAAATCCTACTTTGGGAATATTTTCCTAGATAGAAAATCCAAGCAACTTTTATGTATCAAAAGTTGTTCATATATCTAACATTTTATGTTCTCTGCAGAATATTTCATGTTTGCTAACCAGGAGGAAATTACATCTGAAGAGTAAGAATGCCAAAAATCAAAACTATGCCAATAAGCTCTCTCTCTCTAGTCCACTTCCACAGACACACTTTCATTATTACATGTGACTACTTAGAGACATTTCGGATGTTTCTTCTTTCTCATTGAAGATGCCATTTTCCATATGCGATGTGGGCATTTTTTCATATCTGCCTTTTATGCAGGGTGGTACAAAAGTATAGAAGCACTTATCTACCATATTAGTATCCAGGCTGAATGCAAAGTCAACATTCAAGTAGTTCTGGATATAATGGCATTGAAAATGTTTATATGGTGACTATCCAGAAATATACAAGCAATATTTCAAGTTTAATAAAGATAATGAAGAGAGACATACACTTTGTGGAGAAAATTCTATATAATGTAGGATGAGAAATGTAAAACAAGATCATTATTTAATAATCAACAGAGGTGAAAAGAGGAGGAATTACAAAAATCACAATCCTCTAATTTCAGAGGTATATTATTCAAAGAATTCATAGACTGTCTATTATTAGATTGTCTGTGTGTTGAGGGTAGTGATGTCGTATAGATGAAGGATTAAATAAGGCAGACAGTGAGCTGTAGCAGAATAGCATTCACTCCCACAATGAAGTGTCACATAATAATAACAACAATTATATGTCAGGTGAATTGTATATATGTTAAAGGTTAATATTGAACTAAATGAATACAATGATTTGATTAGAAATTTATTTATTGGAAATGATAACTGCAATTTAATTTAAATGCATATATGATATGAAAAATTTACATATTTTTACAGTAATTGAGGTAAAAGGTTATCAAAGGCGAGTGTTTTGATTAGAAATTGTATTTCTAATCAAATACAATGATTTGATTAGAAATTTATTTATTGGAAATGATAACTGCAATTTAATTTAAATGCATATATGATATGAAAAATTTACATATTTTTACAGTACTTGAGGTAAAAGGTTATCAAAGGCGAGTATACTTCTAGTATATGAAACCACTTTAGGAGAAAACCTATCTATCCCTATAGGCAGGGCTCCAGAAATACAAGTTAAAAAAGTTTACTTGCCCAAAGGTATCAGCCTACTTCATATAAATATTGTTATAATGATGCTTAAAACAGCTAAATGCTAAGTTGACAAAACAAAGTAATACATTCTTTAATTCTCACTATACATTACACATAATTATACTGAAATAGGCTTTCCTTTAAAGTAGGTTTAAATGTACACTACAGCACAGCTCATCAGAACTCAATTTGTGTTTTCTTTTGTTTTATAATGAAGTGTGAATTTATTTAAATTACCCACAAACAATAACTTAACAGGGAAAGCAATAAAATTCATGAAAACAAGAAAGTTGATCACTTTTCACATGTGTTCAGTCAGTCAGTTGATCTAGTCTTTGACTTGACTTTTACAAGATAATTGTATTTTTTAAATAAGTGTTAAAAAGAACCTGTGTTATGTAAAATGTGCATGCATTTAATTACACTAAGCTAATTCATGTTGTGAGCTGAGAAAATTGGCTTAGGATAATACGATATTACAATTGCACACTTACTTAAGGGGTAAAGGTATCTGATAATAAGATATATGGATGTGCAGCAGTTTTTAATTAGAAAGTGCAAATTTTATTTTTTGTATTTATAATCGTTTATTTTGTTGATGAAAATATTTTAAAAAGAAGTACTATTATTTTTAAGAATAGACTGTCTATTGTCTATTATTAGATTGTCTGTGTGTTGATGGTAGTGGTGTCATGTAGTTGAAGGATTGAGTAAGGCAGAGAGTGAGCTGTAGTGAAGTAGCGTTCCCTCCCACAATGAGGTGTTACATAATAATAATTATATATGTCATGTGAACTGTATATGTTAAAGGTTAATATTGAACTAAATAAATACACTGATTTGATTTGAAATTTATTTATTGGAAATGACAACTGCAATTTAATTTAAATGCATATATGATGTGAAAAATTTACATATTTTCTGTTTTCGAGTAAAGCACTGTAACAAGTTGGTTGGTATAAAGAAGTTGGCATAACTATAACATGTAATACTGCTTGGTTTCATCGTTCCATGACTGACCAGATATGTCATGCAGTAGAAAATGCATGGAGAAAAGAAACCCTATAATATTGCTTTGGGCGAAATTAGATTTTTGGAACTTGATGGCAGATATTTATGAAGTCTTTCATATAGAAAGAAAAAAATTTATAAATTATCAATTGTTATGTTATGCCAATGACAACAGAACAACTGTTGGAGAAGGGGGTACACACTAGGTTGAGTTTTTAATGGCAAAATGAACAGTCTTTCATATAGAAAGAAAGAAAAATAAACTTCCGAACCTTAAACGATTGGGTTATGTTAAGACTTTTAGAGAAAACAAACAACTAAAAGCACAACTGTTTCAGCAATTCTTTAAAAGAGAACGTAATGTTCGAATTAAGGATTTCAGATTCAGAAGTTTCATTTCGAAATCTCTGAAAATAAAACCTCTCTAATAAATTCATTGGAGCACCATTATTAAATAACTTGACAGTGAATGAGATGTTGTAAAAGTCAATTATGTGAAAATAATATATTTTGAATGCATTTAGAAAGAGGCTGAAAATTTACTCGCCACTTGTTCCTATTTACTCACCTGTGACGAGAAGGTGAGTGGATTCCTGAAGCCCTGCCTATAAAGAATGTGGAATGCAAACTGGGACTTTTGATCCAATATCCAATCCTCAGCTTCTTGCAGAGTATCTATTTGGTTACTGAACAAATGAGGAAAGGGCAACAGTTTTTTACAAGCAATATCAACGAAGTCTATCCTCTATACACTGTTGGTATGAAGAAGAGGTTGATTCTTCACCAGAAAAATCAAATAAGGAACAGCACACTGCTTTCAAGAAAAGCCGACTGAAACAGGCGAGATTTAAATAAATTATCTTAAAAATAATTTGAATAATAAAGAATAGGAAAAAAGAGAGTAGATATAATATTTAATATTAAACAAGGATCAACTGAACAAACGGTGTCAGTTTCAAACAGTGATGTGGGTAATTCCAAATATGTCAATGCAACTTTTTCCATGGATGCAATCTCAAAATGATATGAATTGATATGAAGAGTAACTGAAATGAGGAGAAAAGAGAAAACACCTTTGATTTTTTCTTTCCTTTATAGAATTACAAGAATAATTTTCTTTTCTCTGTCTCTCCATTCCCACTTCAAGTGCAAAATATCAAGGATAGTTGTTTAGATTTTATTTTCACTGTAATCTTTTTCATCTTTTAGATTTTTATATTTACATCATCTTTACTTAAAGTTAAAATAATGCTAAATAGGTTGAATATTTACTTTGAAATAAAACTCTTACATTCTGGTTTTTAGCATGATATAATTTTAAAAATTAAACTTCAGATTTTGTAAATGGAAATGCATGCAAAAAAACTTCTCTTTTGAAGTACTCCTGCACAATCTGAACCAATATATTTCATGATGACTCTCATTGTGAATACACTTCTCTCTCTCTCTCTCTCTCTCTCTCTCTCTCTCTTAGCTTTTACAGTAATACATTGTTACCCTTTAGCTTCAGAAATTTACTGCTAATATGAAAAATTAATGTGTATTAATTATGCAAAACTGTGAATTATTATACAGGTGAAAAGGACAGAATTAAGGTAATTCAAGTATACTTTTCAGAGTGGCTAAATTGTAAATTTCAAATTAATTAAAATTAAATGTACCACAGGTGTGCATTTTATATTTTAATCATTAATTATGCATATTTCATATCAAAACAGAAAAAGAATGCAAATCTATATTCAGCTAATAGGTATCGGCTCCTGGTTACAGCATACCGAATTATAAGAATTCAATAAGATTTACTATTTGAAGATATTATGACATGAAAAAGGACTAAAGGAACATAAAAAACAAAATTGACCAAATTATATCTTTAGAAGATAGTCGCATAAGGAGTCATAATTTTCATAACCAACAAATGCTAGAGTAAAAGCTTACCATGTTTTTCAGCTCAAAAGGCTTAAAATCATATACGACAGTTTATTTTAAATTTTGAAAAATGCATGGAAGAGAATTTCAAAAAATGAAACAATTATTCAGTGGGTTATAACTTGAAAGAAAATATAACTGGCTGTGTTTGAACTTGCATAGCTCAGTCAGTCTTGATGATGCTCTTTGGTTAGAAAAACTTCGACTCAAATCCCATCTAGAATATGAAGAACCTTGATCATGGATTTTTAACGGAAATTAGCCAGAAGTTGGGTTTTTCATTCAGCTCTTTGTTGAGATGAACTATTTAATGTCTATCATAATGTACACTGAATTAGAAACCTTTATGTTATACATAAAGATATACATAAACGTCACTTATGCAGCGTACATGCAAAATACCATGTTTTAAGAATGCTGCTGGTGGGTAATCATCAATAGTGTTGATCACAATGGGAAAATCAAACGATCTTTCAGTGTTCGATAAAGGGCTTATTGTGAGTGCTCATCTGGCTGAAGCCATGATTTTGAAATTAGCAGAGTTGACTGGATTCTCAAAAGGTGAGATATCCCGGGTGTCTAATCAGTGGAAAAATAACTAATTGTTTGTCTAAGAGTTGTAACTTTGGTTCTAAGATAGTCTTTCAGAAAAAAGATTGCTGTGGTCTGAGAAGACTTGTACAGACAAACAGAACTTCCTTGTGGGGAAATTGACCAAAGCATTTAATGAAGGCTGTTCCCTCCATCTCACCAAACTATACAGAGGGAATTGAAGAGGATTGGTAATGGAAGCTGCTAAATGGAGGTCCAACACAGTACTAAATAAAGTTTCTAATTCAGTAGCTGGTATGCATAGTTCCCGATGTCTTAGATCTTTAAAAATGTAGAGAATAGACAAGCATAAAAATATCGACTAGCTTTTCAATACTATTAATGAAAAGCATCAGGTGTTTAGGTAACTCACAAGAATGACATATGTTGCATTCAACAGCTTTGTATGCAAATTAAAAAAAAAAAAAAAAAAAAAAGCCATTGAAATGGCATTGTCCAACAAGAAGCAAGGCTATTTTAAACCAAATGTATTAGACAAGGTTCTTATGAGTTGCCAGAGTATACTTGGTGTTTTCCACTGATAGTGTGAAAGGCTGCATCAGATTTGTGTACTCAACTTTTTTTCTACATGTTTAATATCATCTTTCATGGGAGTCTCACTTCAGTATCCAATATATCTGATACAGTTATTGCATGCACAGAAAATGTTATATAGATTTTAGAAAAGAGTGGTGATGTGAAAGAGCATGAATGTAGTCTGGTGTGGGTACTCTTTCTAAAAATAGAGAAGTGAGGGCCATAATCTGGCCAACAAAGAAGACGAAAAAGCAATCCAATGATCATCTACTTTGCAAAGAAATATTGAAGTTCATCATGCTAAACTGCAAGAATATCATCCACACCTATACCATAAAGAAGGTTTAGGAGAGACTTTATCTAGCAGACAATGTTAGAATTGTTCCATGAAATGGCTAGTGTTACAGAAAGTGGACACTGGTAAAATTTATTCTGACATGAGAAGTAGCCAAACGGGATGACAAAGTCAAAGAGACAAATAATATCCACAGGAAATTCTTGCCCGAGAAAGTGCAGTGTTTTATCTAAGGGAATATTAGTAAACAGAGATATCTAAGCTGAATAGATCATTACGATGAATACAAAGCTCTGAGATCTTCTCTTTAAAATGAGACCTGTTCATAATAAATGGAGTATTTTTCTGCAAATGACAAAAGTAATTTAGAAAGGCATGTTGCAATTTTGTAACAAGGAGAATGAATGTAGTCTACAACAGGATATAACAGAATATTTCGTTTGTGGGCCTTAGGAAGCCAATTAAGGATGTCCACAGTAAGTCTTAAGTTTTTTTGGTTTCTTTATCCCAGTATGAAGCACCATCAATAAGTGTATTCCATCTTTTTATGTTGGGTAATAGCAGGATCATCAGAAAGAGGGCAATAAGCATTGCCCTCTGATCCAGATGATCAATCATATAAACCTATTCTTGCCGGAAGAAACAGTATGGTATACAACATTAAACGAATCAAGAGACAAGGTTGAGACTAGTTCATCATGAATAGACTTAATGTCTTTATTTAACAATGCTAAGTATTTAATTTGCACCAGACTTTACAACAGTCATGCTCTTACAGATCGTCTTTGTCAAAAACATGTTCTATTAAGAATGTTGTACATTGAGCTCACTATGTATGCTCTGTTGAAGCTGCTATTTGAAGAAATTAATTATACTGCCTGCCTAATGGCGTCAGCAAGTCTTGTGTTAACAATATTGTTAATAGCTATAGGGTTTCCTTGTCACACTTATCTTCCTAGAAGTAATCCATCATCCTACTACTCCTTATGCTAAATATATTTCTGAGAGAACAGCCAAATGCTTAGATCTGTTGGCCTTTACGTGTCCTTTTGCACCATTAAAAATATTTCTGTTTTTAGCCTACCATGGAGTCTATCAAATACAGTGCCATGCCTGTGTGAGTTATCATACTCTAGCCAACCAGAAAGCACAGTGATTTTTCATGATGAACATATTGATTACATTAAATTGCAACAGTCTGGAATGGCAGAACATGTAATCTCTACCAAACACTGCATTCTCTGGAAAAAGATTCTAAGATTCTTCATAAAAAGCAATTATTTCATAGAACATTTATACATTGGGTATGCTTCACTGTCCAAATCTAAAATGATGGATTAAAGTTATCCCTCCTATGGGGAAATAGATTTTCTCCACACATTCCACAACCTCATTTCAATTTATGCAGTTAGGACCCTAGTATATTTTAGACCATGTCACTCTTTCTTATCAAGTATGTATAGCTAACGTTTTTATTGCCGAGTTTTTCAGTTACGCATTACACTTGTTATTATTCACATAAGGTATTCCATGGTTAATAATTCTTTATTTTGTTATACTGGCTTACATAACAATTTGTTGTGTTAATTCAAGTGATGTGTCCCTCTCAAGGGACAAATTATAAGCTTGTTGTATCAGTATGTAAGGAGAAACTAGGATTTCCACTTGAACACAGATACATTCCATTTGCAACAGTTCCATTTATGAATGCTGGGATCTTATAAAACACAGGAGCAACAAATAAGCTAATTTCGAAAACTAAACAACTTTTTATATTATGTCTCATCTATAGAGATTCAATGATTCATGGTGTGCAGAGCAGGGTGCTTGTCTGGTGGAACAACAGATGGTGTGGCAAAGGCAGCAAGGAGGAGGGAAAATGTAGAAGAGATGACAGTAATGGTTGGTCAAGATTTGAAGGCGATGTTAGGGATAGTGTAGCAGACATGTTTCTGAGGAAAGATAGTGAGAATGTTGCCCCTGTATGATAATACGGAGTAGAGGAGAGAAGTAGTAGTATTAACAAATGAGATGATAACAAGAATGTGTAGGAAGAGATGTCTGTGTCAAGTACATTTGATGATATACGAGAGCTGTATGCAAGAGATGGATACGTTTGAATGCAGACATTTGAAGAGAGTGTTGTTTTCTGGGCAGAGAAACTAGAATTACATGGGTGGAATGTAGCAGGGATGACCTCTTTGGGTATAGTGGCTTGTGAAATGAGAGGGTGTCACAGAGCCAAGTGAAATATGAAGAGTAATAATGGCTAGACGAATAGTGGCAATGTCTTGGTTTTTCTGTATACAAATGCTAGCAGCATTAGGGGAAAAAAAAAAAAAAAAAGGAAATGAGTTTGTGGCATTGATTGATTCAGCCTCTCCAAAGATTGTTGGTATCAGTGAAACTTTTTTTTGATCAACTGAGAGGGATGTTTTAACAGGGATACAAATCAAACAGTATAGCACATTTTGGCAGGATATGTAAGGTAAACATAGCGGTGGAGTGTTACTTATGATAAGAGATTGGTCAAGATTTAAAGGTGATGTCAGGGATAGTGTAGCAGATATGTGTCTGAGTTCCACTGTGATTCGCCACCATGAGAAGGTAAATCACAGTGGAAATAACACTAATGACTTCATTAAGGGACTTCCATAGAGTCAGGAACTCGTCGATGGAGTCCACACTATTTGCACCAGCTCTCATACCTGTTCTTGAATTCATTCACATTACCTGCACACACACAATATCCAACAGCAATCCATTCCAATCACACAACACTCTATGACAGAAAAATATAGCACTCATTCCCTTCTTGACAGCATTCATTCTCAACTTCCAAGGAGATGCCCTGTCCACACTCTCCATAAAATGAAAAATTCTGTATAATCATTCTGGAAGTTCGTAACTCTCAATCATACTACCCCTCTTTCTCCTGTTTGAAGCAAAATAACTTCCTTATATTTACATGTCAAGGTTCCTTTCGGCATTGCAATTATTCTCTGAGTTGTATTCAGAATTTCTGCTATATGATCTTTGAACTTCACCTTCCAATTTAATAAAACTCCAAGATCTCTAGCCTGATCAGTTTCTTCTAGTATAATCCCACCAATATAATACGACACTGGACATCTAACCAAAGTACATCACCTTACATTTATTAACACTGAACCGACAGCTATTTTCACACGTCCACAATTCTAGCCTATTCAAATCATGCTGCATATCAGCTGCACTCCTGATTACCCTACCTATCTTTGCATCAGCATAGCTGTATGTCGCCATGTCAAATCCTTCCCAACGTCATTAATGTATAGATTGAACATTTAACAAATCATTTAACACGATTTAACAATGGACCAAGGACTGATCCATGAGGCACACCACTGGTTACTTTGAATTCACCCCGCCCCACACACGACTTTTTGATATCTGTCAGTCATCCATCCTGTTATCCATGCCAATAGTTTATAATTCAATGCCATTTTCTCAAATGCAACAGTCTTCCATACTGTATTCTGTCAAAAGCCTTAGCAAAATCCAAAGTATCATGGTATATCCATTCCTCCTTGTCTAGCAGCTCAATGGTATCATTATTATAGAATGTGAGCAAGTTACTAAAACATGATCTTCCCTCAGTAAACCTATGCTGTTCATTGGAAAGCAGAGATTCTCTGTCAACCCATTTCTGAAAGTGAGCCCTAAGTAACTTTTCCAAATTCTTCACCTCCCTTGTACAATGGAATTACAATACATTCTTTCCACCCTGTGGAATCTTCCCTGTTTTGAGACTCAAAGTATATAGTCTTGTCAAAGGAATAGCCAGTTCTGCTGAACACTCTTTTAGTAATGATATCCCATCAGTTCCTACTGCAGATTTCTTATTCAGTTTGTGCAACAGCTCTAGTACTTCCTCCTCATACAATGAAGTGATAGCAGTGAGTTCAATGTTGCATATACCAGGTTGTTATGGTCTGAGATAGATGTTTATAAGACAAAATATTTAATTGGATGCTGCTACAGACCAGGGAATATAACTGGTGATGAGCAGGAAATGTTTAAGCAAATTAGTTTCAAGTGAAAAGCAAGTGATTATTATGGGAGACTTCAACCATAATGATATAAACTGAACAGAGAAGACAGCATGCAGTAATAAGGGAACTAAATTTTAGGATTTCTTCAGGAACAATTGTCTTAAGGCAGCATATGAGGGATAAAGAGTTTTGGATTTGGTCATAGCATCAGCAATCTGATTGTGACTCAGATGTCATCATACTTGTTCCCATTTGGTGAGAGTGATCATGGAATCCTGACTTGGAGGATGAATGATCATATAGAGGTATCAAAGCAAAACCAGTTTATGTGGAATTATAAGGCAAGTAACTATCATAGATTCAAAAACCAGCTTACAGCATTACAATGGATGAAAGAATTTAAATAACGAGAGGGGGATCAGTAATGCCTGAGAGATAAAGAAAAAATTGTTAATGGCAATGGCAAACTATATATCTCGAGTGAAGAAGATAAAGCAATATGGAGTCAAATGGATGACAACAGAAATAAAAGAGGAATTAAAGATGAAAAAGAGATTATGGAAGATATATAAAGAGAGAAGTGAAGAATGGTTACATGAAGATTATTGGCAACATTGCCTAATCAAAAACCAAAGGGAAGAGGGGGAAAAAGAAGGTTCATTCTAGTAAAGTGACTGGTATCATAAGGACAGAAAAATTAGAATATGAGAAGAGACTGGTGCTGCAATCCAATGAGAATTCTGCTATGTAGCAAGTAGAAAGGATAGTGACTGTTGATTGAGTACTTGCTGGATGGAAATGAAACTTGGGTGACCAATGCAGATAACAAGGTTGAGCTATTTAATGATAATTTTTATTAGTGTTCCATCCTGGTGGAGCAGGCTTTATTCCAAGAAGGATAATGAGCAGCAAAGTGTTAGAAGTGAATGAAGAAGATGTATTCCAGATAGTGAGTATGCTAAATACAGGAGGACTAGATGGAATTTCACCACGTGTTATAAGGGAACGTGCTGTGGAACAGACTATGCCATTAACATGGCTGTTTAATGAAGGTCTTGCAACGGGAGAGGTTCCTGGAGAAAGAAAGGAAGGAGGGTAAGATAGTGATATTGCATAAGGGTGGTGGTAGAATGGACATATCACACTACATGCCTGTTTGCATTTCTTTTGTAGTTATTAAGATTTTGGAGAAATTGGTAAGAACACATATACAGAATTAGGCAGATGAGGCAATATTATTTATGAAGGTCAGCATGGATTTGTTAAAGCGCATTCTCAAGTAATCTGGTAACATTTTACAATACAGTGATAAGAGCAGCAGATGACGGTAAGGTATACACTGTCATATTTTTGTTGGATTGGCAACTGACTTTCTGATAGACATCAGAGAGCTGTATATGGGAAAGCAGTATCAGGAAGTAGGAAGGTTACAAGTGGTGTTCCACAAGGTTCAGTACTTTCAATGCAAGCTTTTCAATGTTCTGACTGGATACTTTGCAAAAATTTAAATGAGATAATATAACATCAATTTTGAAAAAAAAAAAAAAATAATAATAATAATAATACTGGATGCTTGTGCTTGTACAAAATATTATCATCTTCATCAAATTCCTGACATGTACCCCTGGGGGGGGGGGGGGGTATATATATATATATATATATATATATATATATACACAGGATATTAAGGTAGTACTACATGAAAAGTTACATCATTACTAACTTCCATCGATAATTTTACTCCAAATTAATATGTTATCTGTCAAGACTCCAATATTATCTGATCTTATATTTCTGTCCTCTAAGGCACTTTTTACTGCATGAATCCAAATAGATCTCTGCCTCCCTCTGGGTCCTTAGCAAAGAACTTTTCATTCCACTAATCTTTCTTATAACTCTCATATCTGTGATCTTCAGTCATTGGTCAAGTGTTTTATCTCTAACCTAGTTCTGCCAGATCCATAAGTTAAAATTAGTTTGAACACTGTTGTGTATACAACAAATTTACTGTTTTGACTAATTTCTCTCTAATTCCATATAAATTTATTTGAAGACCTACCATACCAGCTTTGCTAATTCTGTTTCCATATTTAATTTGCCATTTTCACTAAAAATTGTGCCTAAGTAGCTGAAATGTTTTACTTGTTCTATAAGTTCTTCATTAAGAATAGAGTTGATATTTTCAATATTTCTATCTATTTTCATACTACCTTCCTTCATAATGTGATCCATACAGATGATGAATAACAGAGAAGGATAATGCACATCCTGGTTTCATACTTGATTTAGAAAACCATCTCCTGTACCTCCTTCCTAAATGATGACCTACAACTCAAAAGATGACTAAGTATTGCTTGATATAATGTCCCATTCACACCATGTAACTGTGTGTTTTGAATAATTTTCCTCTTGGCAGCTTGACATATGCTTTTTCCAGATTTATGAAACTTAAATACAAATCCTTGTTATATTCCCATGATTTCTCAACTATTTGTGTTAAAGTAAAAGTCTGATCCTGAGAACCTCTATTTGGCCTGAACCAAGCCTCCCTTCCACAATCTTTCTTAGCTGTTTCTCAAGTATACTTGCATAAATTTTAATAGGAACACTTGGTAGAGAAATACTTCTGTAATTCTCACATTAAATTTTATGTCCCTTTTTATAGATGAGTACTATAAGAGTTCTACTCTAATCATCAAGAACTGACCATCAATTTAAGCCTTCTGAAGAATGTAGTTCAGCCACTGTAAAACTTTTATACTTCCATATTTCAGCCTTTCTAGCCAAATATCAATTTACTCCAGCTGCTTTTCCACATTTCAGGTTTTTGATGGCTTTTTCTACTTCAAACACAAAATTTATGCAAGATAATTTAGAGATGGCAGCATTTCAATTTTTATAGTTCCGATATGGATTGTGAGGTGGATTAGAAAAATAAACAGCTGATCAGAAGTGGGAACCATAAATGTGAGAGTTCATATTAAAAAGAATCCTATTAAATAATATTAGAAATGCACGTGATACTACAAATACTTAAGAATATGAAGCAAGAATAAACATTTCAGTGAGTATTATAAGGTAGTATGAGTCACTTAAATAGCATGAAAAACAATAATCAGCATGAGAAATTTAGACAATCATTTAGAACTGATGCAAAGAAACTAAGGCCATGACTGTGTATTCACTTAATGGCATGATAAGGTTATAAGATCAATAAGCATTGATTGCCAAAGAGCTAAAGCTATACAACACATTATGTTCAAGCACTAACTGCTAGTCATTCTTAAACATTAACAATCTGAAGGTCTTTAAACAGATATGAAGAAGAAAGATTAGAAAAAGGAGGTATGAAACAAAAAGTGGGAAAAAAAAACAGGGAAGAGAAGAAAAATCACCAAAAGAGGAAAAAACTAATGCCATCTCAGACAAGTAACTTGCTTTCAGTTGAAAAGCCTAGAATATGTTATTCATATTATTAGATTGAAAGTCATATATGACATTCTTCCAAATGTGCCAACAAAAACAGGTAACTGAAGCAAATAATACTTAGGAAATGACTCAGAAATAAAGGAAGATCAAGATGCCTATATTGGTTTTAAAGACATTAGATTAAGAGGCAAGTATAAACTTAATAACAACATGGAAAAAAAATTGTGGATAGAAAACAACACTGATACCTTATCAGTAGATCTTGAAAATACGTTTAAGAAAATTATGACCAGAATAAATATAGCATTAAACTTACTGAAGAAAACGATTAAAATAGAATTATTCAGTCTGTTCAAGAATAGAATTTAGATTATGATAATGTATATTTTGAAGACTTCTGTGGTAGGAGGACATGATCTAATTTGTAATTTGCTACTAATTTGTTCTTCTATGTGGTTTACATACTGGCATTATATTAATGATTGTGTACATTTTCATAAGTATCCAGTAAATGAATCCTGAAGAAAATATAGAAAAGGGAGAGAGAAAGAATTAAGTGAAAAGGAAGGGACAGGCACTAATAATATGATTATAAAAATTATTACCCACACATTTAAAATTACTTAAGAAATCTGAATCCGACTTTTGTGAATTGTAGTGCAATAAATCACTTTAGAATCATACAAGTAACTATGTACCTGAGATTCTGACTTAAGCAATGAGCTTTCCTGAGAGGCTTGTTTTAATTCCTGAACTTTTCGTCTCAATTCCTGCTGTTGTTTTTTTAGTTTTGCTAGTTGCCTTTGTTGCTTTTCTCTTTCTTCATCGTCATCATCCTCACTAGAACCACTGGAACCACTGCTGCTTACACTACCACTGCTACCACTGCTATTGTTGCTATCACTTCCGCTACTTGTACTGCTTGAATCATCAGTGTGACTTTCACTTTCTGTACTCAAATCATGACTGGATGTTTTCTGTAAAATAACATAACTATTTCTCATTAATATGCTTTAACAACAGGCATGGACAACCTTGCTGTGATCAGGAACCAGATAGAATTTGTCATGTAGCAGCAGGCCGAAACCCTTATTGAAATATGAATAAGTATATATTATTTGATTATTATATATTTTTTAAATAAGATAACTGTACTTAAATTCCCATTCATAAGTAACATAAAAACAACAGATGTTATTATATTATACTAATTGTAAAAAAGGAAAATAAATAATAATTTAAAAAAAAAAAAGGAGAGAGATAAACATGGGCCAATAAAAAAATGACATATCTGATCAAAGTTTGAAATTGGTTGGCCATGCCTGCTCTACAAGAAATCTTGGTTAATTACTGACATAATCACTAGTATTTTATATGATTTTAACAGCATTACAGATAACATTAGTTTAATCACATTTTTGTGATTAGCCCTAATGGAATTAAATTATTTATGTCTGGTGTGATATAAATAATTTAATCCCACTGGGAAACTATGTATACCTTATACTACTTGGTATGTTTTAGGAAATTTTGCTTTGAATTAATTTGTAATAATATATACTTTTTAAATAATTTCTCCTGCTATTTGGAAAGCCAGAAGAAGAATAATTATGGAAGGGTGACACTGGTGGACTGAATAAGAAATACCAGAATTAGAAAGATGACTAGAGAAGATTGTGAAGCATGTAAATGGACAGACCATACTAATAGACCACCAGACAAAAGGTGGACAAAATTAAGCACTGAGTGGATATCAGGAGAAGGAGAAATTGCCAAAGAACAAGATGGAAAGATGATCCACAAAGGTATGACATGAGATGGTAGCTAAAGACAGACAGAACTGGAAAATTAGGAGGAGGCCTATATCCAGCGAAGAGGCCACAGAAGAAGAAAACACTAGTGGATAGTTATAGTAATAAAGTAACCATGGCAGGATGTAGTGGAGTTTTGCAATGTTTAATGCCACTTGCTTTCATAATGCTATCCATATAGATCATGAATAAGAGTGGAGATAATGTTGGAGTAGAAGATATTGTGAAGTGTTGTAAAGAGTACTTTACCAATGTATATTATAATGATATAAATGATGGTATGCAACAAGCAGAAGGGAGGAAAATAACTGGAGAATTAGTAGTGCATCAAGTGTTAATGACCCTCAACTTACTTATTATTCTGAAGAAAGACAAAATAGTACTCCACAAATAGTAGCAGTAGTAATAGTACTACTATTACTATTCCACAAATACATTCTAGGACAGAACTTTCCAATTACAGACCAGTATGTTTATCTGCAATTGTAGTTAATTAATGGAGGGGTTGTTAGAAAATACATGATTTGATTAATGGACACAGGATTCTTTATGATGGTTGTGGGTCTGTAACAAATGTTATGTTTTAGCAGTTTTGCTTGCATTTTATAAGGAAGTCAATCAGTTGGATAAGGCAAATAATTATACAGTGATATTCTTGAAATTTGCAAAGACATTTGACAGATTACCAGACAGAAATTGGATGTATTAGATGCAGAAGATGGGATTGGATAATAGATTGATTAGATGGGGACAAATGTCGTCAAAAATAAAGGAATGTAATCAGTAGTGTTAGAAAGGGTACTGCTCATTGGAGTCCCTGTTGTTTAACATATCTGTTAACGATATTTCATGTGCACTGACTGGAGATCTTCAGCAATTTGCTGATGATACGAAGTAAGGGAGAATTATAAGGAGCATTGCTGATTTTAATTTCAATTCAAATTTTAACTTCAAGAAGATTTGAATAGACGTTTACTTTGAATAAACGAGTTGAAACTGGAGTTTTAATATTAATAAGTGTAAGGAGTTGCACTTTGGAGGTACATAGTTATAAAGGCTGTGTACTGTACTGGTGGAAGTGCACTTCAAAAGTGGATAAGTATAACAATTACAATAGTAATAATTATTAAAATCAGCATTACAGATAGTAATAGCTGTACTACTAATAATTAAAATGTGTAATACACATTCATTAAAGCTTGAGTGTACAATATGAATACACAGATAACAAACTAACACAAAATTTCTCATTTCTGGATGAACTTAAACAGCAGCAAAGACATTTTCAGATGGAACGAGGGTGGTCTGAAAAGTTCTCAGAATAACAATGAAAAAGCAAATTTATAATTTCAAAATTATTTTTATTTTTCAACATAATCTCCCTTAAGACTAATACATTTATTCCAGCGATGCTCCAGCACTATTAACCCCTCCTTATAGTGGTTCTCAGTAAGATCTGCAAAATAACCCTCTACAGCTGCAATCACCTCTTGATTCAAAGAAAAATGCTGACCAGCGAGGAAGAGCTTTAGTTTTGAGAAGAGATTTTGAGAAGTTAGAGGAGCCAAATCTGGGGAATAGGGTGGATGTTCCAACAATTAATAGTGCAGATCCTTTAATTTTCCCATTGCTAAAACACCTTTGTAGGCAGATGCATTGTCCTGATGAAAGATGATTTTTTTTCTAATGAAAACTGGGTCTTTTCTAGCGAATTTTTTCCTCTGGTTTGGTTAAAAGATCAGAATAATATTTCCTGGTTATTGTTTTAGCCTTTTCAAGATAATTAATTAATAAAATGCCTTTAGCATCCCAATGTATGGCCACGTTTAAACTTGGCAGCCCATTTCTTAATTGTCAAAACGAAGGAGAAGAGTGCCCATAAACTTTTATGAACGGAATGAATTTCTTTTGGCGTTAAACCTTCTTTTACAAAAAATTTTATAACAGCACGATACTCAATTTTATCCATTTCTAGGGATACAGACAACACTTTTGTTTCAGACAGCTGTATGAAACAAACTACTTGATAGAATGACTTGCAATTTCATATGGATGCTTATGACAGATGTACCAACTTAGAAAAAAAAATCTTGCCGATAGTGTCACAATCTATGGTCGAGGACAAGAAATTTTCAGATCACCCTCGTAAAAGTTATCTTTATCACTTCTTTTGGAAAAGCTTATTTCCCAGTTATCCTAAGATTATATACTATCTGCAAATCACAGCTGGCAAAATATAATTGTTCTATGGTTGGAAAAAAACTGTGACTTCAATTTTGTCTAGGATGCTATGACAATTATAAAAGAACATTTATACTTTTACATGCTCATAATAATTTCTCCCTTTTCTCACAGCATATTTTTATCAATTCTTCTTCTCTCATGACACTTCTGATTAGCATTATCACAGAAATGTCATAACTCTTAATCAGTTATCCATTCATTTTTTTCGGTGACATGATCATCATGCCTACCTGCTTACTTATAACAGTACCTACACAATTCATGTTTTCCCCCTTTAAATTCCTGTTAGTACCTTTCACGCTCAGTTATTCCGTCCCAAGTCTACTTCTAGAATCCTTAATTACAGAGGATAGCATTTTACCCCAAATGAAAACTGTTATATTATTCTTTTCTTTACTCTTCTTTTTTTTATGTTACTACTGGACAGCAATTGTAAAACTATTAATGTGACTACCAACCCATGCCCAGAAGTGTTTTTCATGCAACTTAAAAAGTTAATAAATTGAATTTATTACTTTTAATCATTACAGGATAAAGAGTGATAGATAAAGCGATGAGAATATCAAGCTGAAAAGGGGAGGCATTAAAAAACTTACACAATCAAGAAAGCAGCATGTGTTGTATTAATTAGGGTCTGGAATTTTCATACTGATAATCAATAACACTTTCAGTTGTAGTTGCATTTATGAAAAGGAAGACAGATAGAATTTTTAAATAGGTACTATAATGGAGAATGTTATGTGAAATTTTTGCTTTTTTCTTTTATGTTAAAAAATCATGGTGTGAAATATATGCGTGAATTTATGGAAACTAAAGTTTTTAAGGAAAAAACTAAATTGACGTTTATAATTAATCAGTATTCATTATAATTTATAATTGCTCACATTATTTATAAAATGAATGAATTTAAATTTTAATTATCAACATTATTTATGTAATTGGCCGCTCACCTTCATGACACGATATATTTGAATCTTCAGTGACAATGCTTCTGTAATTAAATTAAAACAAAGTCATCTACCAATATAACGTCATCTTCATTCCCATCCAGGGCATTAGAGATGCTGGTTTTTTTAAAAAACTCTTGGCAATTATTTCTGGTGAAATCATGTCCTAAGCTCTCAAAATCCCGTTGCACAACAGATCTCTGCCAGTCAGGTTGTAGCCACTGGCTGCTATCCACTCTGTGTAGAACCTAAACTTCACCTCATTCACCACTCTACCCATGCTCAATCCAAGATCAAGTATAAGTCAATGCTCTCACTCCCACATTTCCTCTATTGGTTGCTTCCATCTCTGTGCATATGAGTGGTGCGATATTAACAAAAGATCATATGACTCAGTGACAAAGGCAAGCCAACGATTGTTGAGTTGAAATGCTGATTTTCTTCATCCAAATTCTAAAATATCTGAAACAATATTTATTATCCATTTCAAGTTTTAAACTTTTTTTTGTGTGAGAGGTATAACTTTTTTTATTTCTTTTTTCATAAAGTAAAATCAGTGATGCAAGATATATGCAAGGCCAAGTTACATTCGAGTAAATATGGTACTCATAAAAAGATATTGGAAGAGCCATTTCTCTTCATTACTAGAAAGCAAAGATAGTGTGATGTTTACTGAGCTATAACTAGCTATCAGATGTCTGAAGAGTACATTCAATGTACTCTTCAGACAAAGATTCCTGAAGAAAAATACAGACAAATTTAAGGCTAAGTGTCTGATCACGTTTGCAATGCATGTTCTTTTATATCTTTAGTTTCAGTAAGATGAGGGATGTATGAAATCACTATTCTTTCATTTAAAAAAAAAAAAAAAAAAACATTATGTTCATCAGATGTGGGAAAGGATCTTCAGCAAGTCTTCAGTTCAATTTTTTTTTTTTTTTTTGTTTATCACATCAAAAATATGATGTCTCTCTCTTCTTCTCCCTACTGCGTGTTAGGCCAACTGGCCTGTTACAGAGCAGACTTGAGCTCTTCTAAGTCGTACCCGTCCTAAGGATAAGGTGACTAGACTAGCCCTATGCCTCCTGGTATATCCTATGGCGCAATCTCATGTGTTCATGGGGCTGGTTTAAAAGCACCGGGTCAGTTCCTCCCAAACTGGGGCCAGTTTAAAAGTTCCTCCTGAAAGTATGGGAGGAGCCCCCCCCCCCAAGATAAACTTGGAAGAAAAACCCCGTTGTCCATGCCCAAGGTTGGTTAATTTGGCTATGTCTGAGAAAGATCCTTAAGCTCCTCACATCAGTGATGGGAATCGAACCCAAGACAATCCTTTCCCAGGCATATGGTTGCAAGGCACATAGCCACTAGGCTAACCAAGTGGACCAAAAATATTATACATAACATTTTATTGAATCAATAATTTTTCAGATATCTCCCAGTAAATAGGAGGTTGCTGTTATCAATCTCTCTCAAATTTACATCTGTGAGATTTGTATGTAGTGATTTGTTTATTTTCATGAGAGAGAGAATGTTTGTTCGAGTATGGTACAGGCATTCCTGCATATAAATCATAAAATACTCAATCATTTTCATGCAGGCATTGATGGTGCAGAGTTGAGAAAATGATCAATCAAATTTTAGTATTTGGTTAGTGCACATACCAGTCTATATAGCTGATTTCTGTTAAGGTGCAGGGAATGTAAACAAACTCTCCTCTTAATAAAAATATTTATTTACATCAACAATAACAATATATTAATCAAGTGATTTTTAAATCATTCAATATTCAAATATTTTTTCCTTCTACTTCTTCAATTTATGCCAAGGACTGCATTAAATCATCTGGCCTGCAAGTCCTGACTTGCCATATAAATGATCATGAATGTCGTTTTTATGCTCTTTGAGATAGATGTTCAAGAGAGCTGCCAGTCTATCCAAAGTAATCTAAGCTGTAGGTACAATGGACAAAAATAATCCTTTTGAGAAAAGAATTACTACCTGGATTGCATGGTTTGAAAGAGGCATGAAGTTATATTTGTGAAGAACTTTTATCATCTTTTTAAATGTAACATGGATATAATGTCAGTCTAGTTGGCCACATGGTTAGTATAGCCAACCGATAAGCAACAAAGCTTGCATGTGAAGTATCTTTAAAGTCATCACTACTACTACTGTACAAATAGTGAAGCTTATAACACCTTCACCTTTACTGCCTTATGATCTATGCAGTATTATCTCTATCTGTATATATATATATAAAAATAAATAAAATAAAAAACACTTCTCTCTTTCAGCAAGATGTCTGCTAAGTGAAAAGAAGAATGTGAATTCAGACCTCCTCTACCTACAAGTATCCTAGATGTGAAGATATGTCATGTGCAAAATGTGTTTGCTTACACTTGGATAAAAGATTAAACAAGAATATAATTTCTTAGCAAGTTTAATTTTAATTTATATTATAAGCATGTGAAAAAACTTTCTACACATACACAATATAAATACATGCTATATAAATATATATATTTATATAGCGAATGGGAATAGTTTTGCTGTGATCCTATGTGTCAATTAAGGGAAGGGAGGGGGGAATGTAGTATTTTATAAATAGGATTTACAAAGTTTGTAAATAGGATTAACAATCAATAATTTTTCAGATATCCACCAGTAAATTGGACGTTGCTGTCATCAATATGCCTCTCAAATTTACATTTGAGATTTGTATGTACTGGTGCTTTGTTTATGTTCGTATTTTAGCTTCGCCTTGTGATTGTGCTGATGCACTGATGATGACCAGATAATTCTGGTTGAAATATTTACAGTAATAAAATTATATTCTTGTGAATACGTGAATGTTAATAAATGTTACTATGCCACAAGTGTCATTAAAAATTTGTCATAACATAGTGTTTTGTCTATTTTACAGGTTGTAGGCATTGGCTAAAAAAACTGCCGTAAAGATCACAGTTATGTCATTAGAACAAACAGCTTTGGCTGTGTGTGTGTGTAAACATTTTGAGGATGTGGTGTAATGACTGCTTAATGTAAATGCATTCAAGTGTATGTAGGTCTCCTATAAACAGAAATGTATAATGAAAATCACTTGGAAGTTGATAACTAGCCTATCTATTATGGAAACATAGTTGTTACTTTTTCTATAGTGAAGTGTATTTTTGGATGTTGGCTGTTTACATGTGCTAAATATACATCTAATGTCTGGGCCATTAGGCCAAATAGCATCATGTACATGATACAGCAACACTGGATTGTGTGTTTTTGGTAGCTATGTTTAGTGCTTAGTTTGATTATGCATACAGATGTAGGCAGAGGAGAGAGATCCACTGCAGCCCTATCTAGCTTCTAGTTGTTTGTGTATCTTTCCCTTCCCTCAAAAATAACCTGAATCTCAAATATGGAGAGAGAGGGAATGTAACAATGAAGTCAAGGGTCCCTGTCAGTAGCATGTTGATAAATAATGAAATAATAACAAAGATGACATGATGTATGGGTCTTATGTAAATATGTCAATAATATTTTAATCATTATCATCATGAAATCCCTGATATGTACCCTGAAAGGGTATATAACATATGGCAACAATACTACACGATTAAATTTACATTATTACTATTCTCCTATCAACAATTTCCTCATTCATTCAGAGGGCACCTCTGAGTCTTCTGGGTCTTTTTATGGCCATTTTAAAATCAAACACCTATACTTCTAACCAATCCTCTCCCATAATGCTTAAGAGATAACACCTTAGATCACCTCTATTCACAGATTCCAGATTGCTAACAATATCAATTCTTAACTAATATCTTCATTTTTAACAATTCTGCTATTTGTGTCATCTGTTCACTCTCTAATTTTTTTTCAGAACTCTCATGTCCGTGTTGTTGGCCTGGTTGGCCGAGTGGTTAGCGTATCTGCTCTCCAGCCAAAAGGTTGCGAGTTCAAATCCTACCATGGGCATGGATGTTTTGATTGTCTGTGAAAATACTAGTGGTGGTGGGCAGTAGATGGCATTGGTGTAGATGATGATTGTAGTTGCGATTTGTTGTGGTTGGTGAATTGAGTGGTGGAAACAAAGAGTTGTAGGTGCACTCCGTCGATGAGTCATTGGACTGCCTGGAGGTGTCATGTATACCATTAGTTGAATATAAATTAAAGATGTCAAGAAATTATACTCTTGACTTAATCATTTATCCAAGCAAAAAAAGTTGGCACATTAAGTATCGTCACAACTGGACTACTTGTATAAAGAGGCTTAAGATTAACATTGCCAATATTGATATAAGGCCTAATGCTACTTTACTTCATAATGTGATCCTTATAGATGAGAAATAACAGTGGAGATAATGTGTACCCTTGTCTCACACCTAATTTTACATTAAACAATCTTCCTGTACTTCCTCAATACTAATTGCTGGCCTACAACTGAAATACAGATTATATGTTGTATATTGTCCAATATACAACATGTAATTATAACATTTTGAACAGCTTTTCCTTTGGCACCATGTCATGTGCTTTCTCCAGATCTGTAAAACTTAAGAACAGCTCCTTGTTATATTATACTCCATAATTTCTTAACTATTTTTCATAAAGTGAAAATTGGATCTTTACAACTCCCATCTGGTTTGAACTCAGCTTGTTCTAAGGTTCTCTTTCACAATATTTCTTAGTTTTTTTCAAATATTCTTGCATAAATCTTGTTTGGAACACAGAGAAATTTCCATCAATGCTAACATTCTTTTATTACCTTTTTATGGATCGGAACTATGAAAGCTACTCTGATTGTCCAAAATATGACCTTCTGACCAGGCATTCTGAATTATGAAAGGTAATCACTTTGAGCATTTCTGGTCAAATTTCATCTACTCTATTGCCTTTCCACATTTCAGTCTTTTGATAGCTTTTTCTATCTGAAGTAATGATATATACTCCTGAATGCATTCCTTATTAACAATTTCTAATACTGTTCTTTTGTTTGCTTCTTTCACGTAACAGTCTTAAAAAAGTAATTACTCCAGATATCTGTAGTTTGTTTTCATGTCACCTTTGCCATCTCTGATTCTTTTGATTGGTCTCTTTCCTCCATTTGTAAACTTTTTCAACAGCCACTGAAATATTTTGCTACTTTCCTGACATTTTCTATATTCTTACCAAAGTTTTCCCATGACTTTTGTTTAGCTACTTTTATATATAGTGCAGCTCTCTTAACATTTTTCTCTATTTTCTTAGGACATTTGCCAACCTACTCACAAAGAACTTTCAATACGTTTCCTTATTTTCCAAGACTACCTCATACATTACCCAAAGAGGTCTGATTTTTCTATTTTCACAGACAACTCTGCCACATGCCTTCCTAGCTGAATCAATCAATCAATCGATGTTTTCTTCAGGGTTTGCCACTGAGCATTCCACATTTTGTTCATTTTTTTTCTAATATAATATTTGTACAGTTGAGTGTACAGCTCATCTGTAAAAGTTGCTCAACTTTAATTGTTTTAAAACTTTCTTACATATTTTTCTTTTCAATATGATATTCCTATATATCCTGCTTAAAACTAAATGATGGTCACTTCTAATTTGAAACTGCTGTAGACTCTTATCCTGTACCAGCATGAAGATATCCCTGTCACTGAAATAGTCAGTAAGACTTTTTCTTGTGTGTTCTCTCCATGTGAATCTGTGTACACCTTCATGGTGTTAGTGATGATTAGCCATGTGCTGAACAGAAACTGGCAGTCACCATTATTAATAGTTTTGCCTTTTCTCCAAATTTACCCCAAATATTTCTATATGCCTGGGATTTATTTCTTATTCTGCTATTTAGATTTCCATCAAGGACCAGTTTTTCCTTTTTCTTTGTCAGCTGCCATCTCTAGTTACGAAAAATCCTCCATTTCTTCCTTGGGAGAAGCTTCTGTGAGCTCACAGCTATAGATGTTTCATCGTTCAGAACATTTCCTGCATTGCCTGATCTCCAACAAAGACACAATGGGATCCCAGGCACAAATAAGTTGTATTTTCCAATATTCTGTTTTGAAATCTGTGCACATCAACTATATGAAATTGAGAATATCTGCTATTCAAGAAGTTTATCTTCATATTTAATGTTGAAAACCAGCTACCCTTGCCTTTCTCGATAATAATATTTGTATTGAGGTGTGAAGTATCTTACCTATTTTTCTCTTCTTCATTTCACTGATACCAATTATGTTAATCTAATCTTTATGAATGTCTCCTGCTATTTTCTATTCTATTGATGCTTCTTATTATGATGATTATCTTCAATTCCCACTGGATTTCCGTTTGTTTTGGTAGCAGGTTTTCATATTTCTTCCTAGATTCCCTGCCAAAAGCAGGTGCGAGTCTATTTAAGTAACCTATTGAGTGACCCCATTGCAGTCATGACATTTAATTCTGCAGTACAGTCAGATGTGTGTGTTAGTTCATTTGGTTAGTGAAGCCTTTTACTATACAAGAATTTAACACTATCCTGAAAACTCAAAAAATGGGAAAGTACTTTGTTTCAACAAGCTATTAAATATGGAACAAAAGATTACTAAAATAAAGAGCCAAAAGGCTTCCAAATGCTACCAAATAGAACAAAGAATCTTTGGAAAAAAATTACTAAATATATTCACCATGGGCTTAATTATATCTAATTTCACCCTGGAAAGTCTAATGCTACCAGTACCCAGAAAGTGCAATTAAAAAATATGAACAATGTAAGAGAAATTACAGAGGAACTACCTCTTACCATTATTAAAATCTATGAGAATACTACTGAACTGATCCATATATATAACACCTCTACTGCACAAAAAAATAAAGCAAGTTTCCTGAAAAACTGCAGTACTATTCAACACATCAATTTGCCTTTTTAGACTGTTATTTTTTGAAGCTTCTGATTCAATCCACAGACAAAGGATGTCCTAAAGTCTCAGTTATTATTGGCATACCCTAGCAAAATAGAACAATAATAGAACCATACTCTAACCAACATAAGAGAAACAGTTAATGGCAAAATGACTGAGAATTTTTGTAATTCCGATGGAGTCCAGCAAAACACTTTGACACCATATCCCCTGACTACAATTTTAGACTCAAAAGGAAATGAGTATTGGATTAATTCTTGAAGAAGCATCATGCTAAACTAACATAAGCAGTGTCTATTTTGTACATGAAGTGTTGTTTGACTACAACCCTCAGACTTCCCAAAAATAAAATAGAAGGAAACGTTAAATTAAATAAATGACTATATTCTTAAAGAGGTAGACACTTTTAATGCCTTGGTTCTTTCATTAATACCTTAATGACATAGTGAAAAGAAAGCATCAATCTCCTCATGTTGGGATAGAATGCCTTCTATCGATAGTAGATACATGAGACAAGAACATATCTGTAATACTGTTAGTTGTGAAGAAAGCCAGCAAAGACATCTAACAGAAAAAATTCAGAAATGTCAACCGAGGTGCCTTCACCTATATTCAGCACTCTTCCATTCTGGAGACCAACAAATGCAACACACTAAGAAAACAGTTTGGGCATCACGCAAGAAAATTCTTTTTGGAGACAAAACATATATTAACGCTTATATAACAGATATTTAGTTAGCGCACAGTAAAATGATCTTGCTCACATTCATTCAATTGATTTTACTGCCAAAAAATGGATAGATAGATAGATAGATAAAGAGATAGAAGAATAGCAACATAGAAGGGGAAAAAAACTATCTTGAACACACGACTAGTTTTGTCTTCCTAGTAGACTTCATCGGATGCAACGTGAAAAGAGAAATACAAAATATTACTACTACTACTACTTCTTGAGTATTCTGCAATTGAGCAGGTTCTTCTCTTAGTAGCAAAAACTTTTCTTCCACTCTCTTCTGTTCTGAGCCTTCTCTTTCAAGGTTGTGTACCTGTCTCCATTCAGCATGTCATCTAGCATTGTTTTCCTTACTCTTCCTCTGGGTCTTTTTCCGTCTGTTTTTTTTCCTTCGATGGCATCTCTGATGATTCCATTCTCTCTCAGAATATGTCCAATCCAGTTTCCATTTCTTCTTTTTATCATCCTTAACAGACTTATTTCTTCTTCTACTCTTTTTAAGACCTCTTCATTAGTTATTTTATCTGTCCATTTGATTTTTTTCCATCCATCTCCAAATCCACATCTCAAAGCTTTCCAAAATCTTAACTACTTCTTTCTTCAATGTCCAGGTTTCAGCTGCATAGAGGGCAACACTCCACAGATAACATTTTATTAGTCTTTTCTTTAGGTTTCTATCCATTTTACTTCTGAATAAATTCCATTTTCTATTCAAGGCATCTCTTCCCATCGCTATTCCTATTCTCACTTTTACATCTTCCATCACTGCTAATAAAACTTCCTAGATATTTAAATGTCTTTACTTGATTCAATTTTTCTCCATTTATTCTGATATCATATTTGCCTCTTTCCTTGCTATTTTCATTACCTTTGTTTTTCTGATGTTAATTTTCATTACATAATTGATACAGGATTCCAGTAATCTGTTCAACAGATGTTGTAGTCCTGTTTCAGTATTTGATAATAATGCCTTGTCATCTGTATCTTAGTGCAAATATCTGTCTACCTCCAATCTTTATTCCTTCTTCCGAATTCTCCAGTGCTTCAGAATGACAGAGAACAGCCTTGTCTTACTCCTCGTCCAATGATACTTGGTTCTGTTGTACCATATATGTCTCTCACCATGGCAGTTTGTCCCATATATAGTGAAATAATTAGCCTTCTGTAGGATCCAGAACATCTGAAAGTGTTCTGGATCCTACAGTATCATTGAGCATATTCACATGGATATAATCTCACATAAGCAAAAATTGGATGGCTGGGGAATAACAGCCAGAGAAGTTATAGCTTAGGTTAGTATTAAAATGGCCCAGATTGAGGACAATTTCTGTTGATTCAATTTTTTCTCTCAAGCTCATCATAGCAATGAAAAAATGGTTGATTTATCCTAGATCACTCAGTGAATGGTAGAATCTTCATCACTAGGGTTAGCAAATTAAGAATCTGATTAAATAGAGCAGTGGATTTAGTTCTGCCACAGGTGATGTCTTTCATATGCTTCTCTATACATATTCAATGGATTTTTCTGCTTGACCAAAATATAGTACACTGTAGTTACTCCAAAGATGGCAATTCCCTGTTTTAGATTTGCTGTAACAAGCAAGGAATGGAGTTTAATTAGAAGAGTGAAAAAGTTCAGATTTTATATTTTTGGGGAATTTTGACTAACTTTAGTGAAATGGAGCTCATATACAGAATAGAAATAAAACCTTTTACATAATTATTTTCTTCAATACAGTGGGCAGTTGAATTAAATAGGAGATTATTAATATTCTGCTTACAATAACCATTTTTCCAAAATGTTGTTAAAAGAAACTTTGGTTATCTCTTCTTCACTGATGAGGGAGCAAGCATGTCTACCTCATATACAAATGATGCAAAGCTTTTTGGATGGGTAATGATGAGATTTCACATGAAGTTATCCATTTGTGTGTTTGGGTCTTCTATATGGAGACCTTCAATTTTTCTGACAAGTGTAAATTTGACATCCAGGAATGGGAGAGAACTGTTAACCTCCAACTCTTCAGTAAACTGTATTCTAAGGTATGAAATTATGAATACTACAAGCTATGGGAATATAAACTCCATTGTATTCTAAGGTGCTGGTTGTTGGGATGGTTCAATCTGCTCATCAATATTGAGGAATCCAGAACACCTTCCAATATCAGAAATCCATTTATAGCTTAATTTTACACATTACTAGAGAACTGCTGTTCTCTAGTAATGTATATTTTATATTTCTCTTTTCATGTTGCACACACTGCAATCTTCCAAAACTAGTTGTGTATTCAAAATAATACTTTTTTTTTTTTTTATCTTGTTGCCCCTTGGTTTAACATTTAAGTTTTTTCTATGATGTCAGATAGCCAAGTAAATTTCTTGCATCAAATTTTGTGTGTGTGCACGTGCAGGAAAGAAAGAACACCTTTTACATAATTCTTTTCTTCAGTACAGTGGGCAGATGCTTTCACTTTTTAGATTTAAAATGAGTTTCCTTTTAAATATAAATAATTGTTGCTTTATACTGTATAATTATTACTGTATATTTCTATGTGAATATGATATTTTAAACTCTTTAGCAAATTATTCTCACAAGGAATATCTAGAACCGTAACTTCTATATATATTCACTGCATGATTTATTTCAACACTGGTTAGGAATTAACTGTGGACTATTATCATGAAGACAATTACCTTACTTTGCTCACATGATTGTCTAACATGAAAATAGCATAAAACTACAATACTTGCGAAATGACATATATCACTGTAGGTAAAATTACTGAAGAACAAAATGGATTCAAGCCAAACAGGGGTTTTCATAACAGATTACCAACTAATATATTTGGAAAATACTGAAGTTTTAATGAAGCTCATATTTTTTCTCACTTATTTCAGCCAACAGGATTTGAATAACCTGGAGATATTCATTTTTAAGCTGTAAAAAATTATAATAGCAAACATTACATTCTTCTGGATAATCTCTGTCTCTCTTGTGCATGTGTATGCATGCACACACACAATGTTGCACTAATAATTTTGGGGCTATCTTGCAACAAAAACATAAGCCATAAAAATTAGCTCTGGAAGACAACTAAGAACTAAATATCAGCGCTCAAACTCAGTTTGGCTTAGCATTTAAATCTATAAGTATGTGAATGTATTGTCCATGGGTGTATGTGTACATATGTGATATAATATAAATTCAGCAAAAAAGGTAATTTTTCTTTAGTTTTAAAGATAAAAACTACATTTCTTAGCAAATAAATAAATAAATAGAATGGAAACTGATGACTGTAATAAGTAGCTGCTTCCTTAGAAATGATCAGTTCAGAGTTTTCTTTGAGATCTTGTAGACTTTTGGGTTAATAATCTCAAGTCTGTTTTACGTGATAAAGTACTATGGTAAAGTATCTCTACACTACAGAATAAGATCCACCACTAAGTCTCTAAGTCATTTTGAATAACTGAAGAGTGAGAGAGAGAGAGAATTAGAGTTCTGCTCAACTGTATTTAGATGCTTCCTGTCACCTAGTGTGGGACAAGTATGCTGCTGATTTTAAGGTCTGAAACAGTGTGAAAATCACCGCATTTGGTGTCAAAAGATTCCCAATTATTTAACCTTTAGCCAAACCTTGAAACTGATGTGCCAGAGGTTTATGGTCTTTCAGCGATGAAACTGTCATAAAACACTCTGGTACATCACGGAACTTTTCTCACAAACGATTCATAAAAACACAGAACCTAGTACTCTTGGTTCAACAAATGCAATGCATACACTTTCAATAGTGTGGTAAGGCAGCTTATCTGTGAAGTTTACACACAATCATTATGCAATTCTCATAGGAAATTTTAGTAGAAAACAAATCTTCAATTCCAAGTTCAGTTCATTAGCAACTGCTACAAGATTAATTCAGTAGCAGTTATAGCACTGAAGATGGACGATATCAGTAATATTCTGTCCTATAGCTTCAAATTTTAGCCAGAATGTTCCTTGCTATTTATGAATTTTTCCTATGTGGCTAGTTAAATCTTGATAATATCTGTACTGATACACCACAGATATGACAGCTGCCTATAGAAATCCACAAAATACTCACTTGAGTGCACAAATCCTTTTGCACTCGAAGATAAGACTGAGTACCACTAATAAAATCAGCACATATGTGATGAGTTTTGTGTATGCACCTGTAAAATAAAGGTGCATAGTATATAACCACCCAGCGAAGAACAGTACATGCAGTCATTTTGCACTCTTTTTTTTTTAAATTTATATATTGTCCATAAAGCATGTTTTTTAATGCTTCAGTAAATAAATTATAATTTAAGCAGCATTTTGATCTAGTTAATATTAATTAATGGAAAATATGGAAATCAATAAGCTAAAAGAGAAGGAGAAAATTAACTTTACCTGCTTATCTTTATGTGAATGTAACTTTTTAGACCTTTCTTTTTTCAGGTTACTTTTTGCAGTATTTTTAACATTTTCCCCATTCCGGGCAGATATCACCGAGGTTAATGAGTCATCTATACTTTTCCGCATTCTTTTTTTGGATGCATGCTTTAAGGATGATGAACAAGAAGACAGAGTATCAACTTCAGTGTGAGGATGGCATTTAATTTCTACTGCTGCTGATTTTGATATAGATGAAACCTTTGTTAATAGTACATCTGATGTCTCAGATACCGGGCTGGAAGGCAAAATGACTGAAGCACAGTTACTAAGTGATGATTTTTGTTTTTCACTAGGGAAAAAAAAGAAAGAAAGAAACATCTTATTTAAATTAAAATTCAAAGATATATATAAATAAGTGAATGTGTGTACGTGCACACACACACACCTATTTTATGCATAAATATATATATATATATATATATATATATATATATATATATATATATATCACATCTCCAAGCATAATGAATGTATCTTAATGTTCCATAAAACCTATGTTATTCTCCCACACACGAGCATACAGGAGCTATTAAAGAAGGATGTATAAGGGTTAAACAGTTGGAATAGATGCAGGTTATACTCACTAAGGAACATCAGGTGAATCAAGGGGGACTCATACACTGGATCGCATTCATTTCATTTTTTGTTTTTTTAAAAAGTAAAGAAGAAGAATAATGGGCACTGATTTTATTGAACAGTACCATCATACTGAAAGGAGAGGGGGGAAAGGGGGGGGGTGAAATACAAACAACTGTACAACCTTATATTACAGATTGTAAGCTTGTAAGATATGGATCATCAATTAATTGATATATCTGCTTTTGAACAAGCATGAAGGATTTGTGTCAAAAATTTTTATTTTCTCTTCCCTAGAACACAAGATATTCTGGAGTAGGGTGGATTTGTAATTATTAACAGCTGTATAGGTAAGAAGCAATGCTGAAAGAAATATTATTATTATGTGACACCTCCAGGGAGTCCAAAGACTCATTGAGGGAGATTGTGCCAACAGCATCGAACGATTGATCTCCTTCCAACTACTAACTGCATTCAAACTTGCTTAACTTTTGCAAATCATTAGTAGCAGAGGCTCTACCAATCGACCAATCTTATGACAGCTTCTTTTTGAGGATGAGGAACAAACTATTGTTATTACTGTTTATGATCACATTAAAGTGATTGTGGCTATTAGTCAGGTATATCTTGTTAAATAATTGTGGGAGGGGTGTAAATTTGGTTAAAGGGAAGGAAGATCTTTGTTTCAAGGGACTATAAGCTGGTTACAAATAAGCTCACTAGGTTTTCCTTACTACACTGAAGATGAGTACAGAGATTGAAGCACCAATTCTTGATGATTTTGACATGTGGAATGTTTCAGCACTGCACAGCATGTGCAATGGAATGTGCTCTATGGATAACATATGAAGTCAGGGAATGTTAAGATGCACAAGAGAGAAAACAAGAGACAAAATAACAAAAATCCTAGGATATGCTTGCACTGATTAGGAAGAAGAAGAAAGTAAGTAAGGAAGGAAGTTGATATAGCTTGTACTGAACAATAGAAAAGAAAGTAACTATTTATTTGTAAAAGGTAGCAGATATACTGTGCAAAGGGGTATAAGTATAGGTGGTTCAAAGAAGTGGCCTTGAAACATGTCTAATCTTATTTTGTTCTTTCATCCCTCTGTTAATGTTTTGTATACAATCAAAGTTGAATTTCTCAGGTTATTATTACCTACCCAATAAATTTACTCAAAGCATCACAAACCTACACGCAGCAACAAATGTTTGACGCACAAAAATGTGTCCTATTGCAATTCACCACTGATTATTACCTGAAGATGAAGCAGCTATAGATGTAAGTAATCTACACTGTTGGGTGAGAAGCACAAGAATAGCAGAGTTGACATCAATGAGGGAACTAGTATTAAACAGCCTGAACAGCTATATACTCAATGGGATATTTGTTCCTGTCAACAGATGAAACTGAAGACATTCTGTTTCTAGCAGAAAGTTCCACTTTTCCTTCTAAACAGTGTTCTTTATGATATTACAGAATACTGAAGACAAGAAGAAAACTGTATTATTCAGACAACGGAACTAAATTTATGTAAGGAAGATTCCTTTAGAGAACTGGAAACCCAGCAGTATACTCTAAGTATGTTCTCTTAATTACTTACAGCGTAATTTTTCTGAAAACTGTTTACACCAAAGTCTATTGAGGAAGGACATGTTTCTTTATTTGAATTGAATGTTGACTTTGAATCAGAGTGAGATGACTCTTATTTGGGAAATGATTGTATTACAAAGCCAAACTTGAAAATCTTAGAGAGAGGATTTAGCAAAGAAAGTTATCTCTGTTGTTAAGAGAATTTCTTGTTTAATTCTTGAAATTAAATGTGAGTGTAAAAGAAAGAGAGAGAGAGAGAGAGCATGTATCCCATATGAATTTTATGTAAATAATTACATTTGTATAGGTATTTTAATTAAACAATGTTTCTTTTATCATCATCATCATCAAATTCCTGCCATGTACCCTCAAGGGGTGTACAGGATATGACAGTACTACATGAAAAAATTACATCATTACTAACTTCCTATCTACAATTTTCCTCCAAATCAGTCTGTTACTTGTCAAGACTCCAACATTATCAGATCTTATATTTCTATCGTCTAAGGCACTTTGTACCGTATCAATCCACCTATATCTTGGTCTTCCTCTGGGTCGTTTTCCTGCCAACCTGGCAGAGAACACTTGTTTTGCTAATCTTTCCTCTCCCATTCTATTTAAGTGACCATACCATCTGAGATTAGCTCTGCTAACACATTCCTGGATGCTGACAATGTCAAGTTCTTTCCTAATATCCTCATTTTTAATATGATATTGCCATTGATGCCATCTGTTCACGCCTCTAATCTTTCTCAGGACTCTCATATCTGCGGTCTCTAGTCTTTGGTCAAGTGTTTTACTTCTGACCCAGCTCTCAGATCCATAAGTTAAAATTGGTTTGAACACAGTCTTGTATACAGCTAATTTAGTGTTCCGACTAATTTCTTTCTTATTCCATATGAATTTATTCAATTGACTTCCCACGATACCAGCTTTGCTGATTCTGTTGTCTATTTCTATATTTAGTTTACCATCTTCAGTAAAAATTGTGCCTAAGTAGCTGAAATGTTTTACTTGTTCCACAGGTTCTCCATTCACAACACAGTTGACATTTTCAATGATTCTGCCTATTTTCATTGTCTTTGTCTTTTTATTGCTGACCTTCATACCATATCTATTACAACAGCTATTCAATTTAGTCAGAGAATCTTGCAGACTAGTAGCGGATTTATTTAGAAGTATAACATCATCCGCATAAAGCAAAGAGCTGACATTAACATCTCCAATTTTGATATCAGGTTTAATACCACTTTCCTTCATAATGTGATCCATATAGATAATGAATAACAGAGGGGATAATGAACATCCTTGTCTCACACCAGATTTAACATTAAACCATCTTCCTGTACTTCCTTCAATTCTAACTGCTGACTCACAACTCAAATAAAGACTAAGTATTGCTTGATATAATGCCCCATTGACACCATATAACTGCAGCTTATTGAATAGCTTATCTCTTGGCACCTTGTCATATGCCTTTTCCAAATCGACAAAACTTAAATACAGATCTTTGTTATATTCCCATGCTTTCTCGACTATTTGTCGTAAAGTGAAGATCTGATCCTGACAGCCTCTATTTGGCCTGAATCCAGCTTGTTCTTCACCAAGCTTTTCTTCCACAATTCTTCTCAACCGTTTCTCAAGTATACTTGCATAGATCTTGCCAGGAACACTCAGTAGGGAAATACCTCTGTAATTCTCACATTCAGTTTTATTTCCCTTTTTATATATGGGTACTATGAGTGCTCTACTCCAATCATCGGGAATTCGTCCCTCTGTCCAGGCTTTCTGAACTATGCAGTGCAGCCACTGTAAGACTCTTATACCACCATACTTCAGCATTTCTGGTCGAATATCATCTACTCCTGCTGCCTTTCCACATTTCAAGCCTTTGATGGCTTTTTCTACTTCAAGTATGGATATGTATTCCTGACTGCATGCCTGGTCAGTGTTTTTTATCACTATGCTGTCATCACTGCTTGTTTCATTTAGCAGTTTTTCAAAGTAATTACTCCATACTTCAAGGATATCTTTTTCTCCTGTTTTCATTTCACCTTTATCATCTCTAATTCCTTTTACAGCACTCTTTCCTCCATTCCTAAGCTTCTTCAACAACCTCCAGAATATTTTGCCACCTTCTTGATATTTATTTTCTATATTCTTGCCAAAGTCCTCCCATGACTTTTGTTTAGCTAGTTTTACACACTGTTTAGCTTTCTTACATTTGTCTCTGTATTCTGTAAGAGTAAAAGCTGACTTATTTGCCAGGAACTTTTGATATGCTTTCTTCTTTTCCTTCACTGCCTCTTTAACTTCCTGTGTCCACCAGGGAGTTCTGATTTTTTTATCCTTGCACACAACCTCACCACATGCCTCTCTGGCAGAATCAATCAATGTTTCCTTCAGAGTTTGCCACTGAATCTCCAAGGTTTGATTCCTGTTCTCAAACTCTTTCATTTTCTTTTCAATAATATTTCTGTATTTTAGTCTACAGTTCACATCTGAGAGCTGCTCAACTTTTATTCGCTTTAAAACTTTCTTACATGTTATTCTTTTCAATATGAAATTCAATTTTATCCTGCTCAAGACTAAATAGTGATCACTTCCAATTTCAAATCCTCTGTACACTCTGGTGTCCTGCACCAGGGAGAAAACATCACTATCAACAATAACATAGTCAATGAGACTTTTCTTATTCCTTGCCTCTTCTCTCCATGTGAATTTGTGCACATTTTTATGTTGGAACATGATGTTAGTAATAACCAGTCCATGTCCTGAGCAGAAATCCAACAGATATTTGCCATTATTATTAGCTTTGCTCTTTTCTCCAAATTTTCCCAAAATATTTTTGTATGTCTCACAATCATTTCCTACTCTACTATTTAGATCCCCAACAAGGACCAACTTTTCCTTTTTCATTGTGTCAGTTGCTTTTTCTAAAGCCTCAAAAAATTCCTCCACTTCTACCTTAGTAGAACCTTCTGTGGGACCATAGGCACAAATAAGTCTCATTGTCCAGTTCCCCATTCTCATATTTGCCCACATTACTCTACTTGAGACTGACTGCCATTCAAGAAGATTAGCCTCATATTTTGTGTTGAATACTATGGCTACTCCTTCTTTTCCTTGATTGTCATTGCCTGAATATAACATTTTGTATTTATTGCTCAGAAAGATCTCACCAGTTTTGGTCTTTTTTGTTTCAGTCACCCCTATTATGTCGATCTGGTACTTATCTAATTCCTCAGCTAGCTCCATTTCTTTGCCATTCAGGCTTCTTACGTTGATAGTACCGATCTTTAACTCTGGTGATGTTGAGTTGGGGTTTGTTTTCAGATTTGTTCCAGTAGCTGACTTTTCGCTGTTCGCCCTGGTTCCCTGGCGAAAACAACGGGGGCCTTGTTTAACCGGGCGACGCCCCAGCCGGCATGAAATTTTGTCATGTTGTACCATCATTTTTTATTTTGGTTTAACCAATAAGAATACAATTTGGTCGGCTAAATCCCAAATTGCCAGCCCATCCTCGTTCGTTCAGTATCAAAGTAGATACCCAACAGGGTACACCACGAGAAGGTGAGGATTGGACATTAGGTCAGAAGCCCTGGTCGGTTCTCCGCATTCCTTTAAAGGCTATGTGGAGGTCTCCTCTCAGTTATACAGCTTTGACCCTTAAGCACCCCCCCTTTTATTATTATTATTATTACATAACACCTCCTTTGAGGTGTCACGTAATAATACTCATCATGGGAAGGCACACTACTCCACTACAGCTCACCATCTCTCTTACTTAATCTTACAACTACACCTTAATCCTCCAACACTCTATACCAGGGGTTCCCAACCTTTTTGTTTCCTAGAGCACATTCTAAAATGCCAGTAGGGCGACGGGCACCATCTATTTTTTCAAGCAAATTTTTTGAATTCTTTTGTTAAATGAATACATACAAAGTTTACATTATAATCAAATGTTTTATTACTTAAAAGTTTACATTATATAAAAATTTAAATATATATATGTAAGTAAGTGTGATCTTTGGCATTGCATTTCATTGGCCAGTGCTTCATAATTAGGAGAATATGATGATATTTCAGTTCTTGAACTGGAATGAACATCGAATGCGCGTCTACTTTACACTGTATGTGTTTAATACTCGTCATGCGTCATATAGCATGCCATGAATTGTTGCGTGATTATTTCAAACTATACGGCACATGGTTGAACAGCGGCGGGCACATACAAATTAGTTGACGGGCATAAGGTTGGGAACCCCTGCTCTATACCATGAATACACAGTGCCATCTACTGCCAACCGCCACCACCACTAGTAGATATTGTCTATAAATTGTGTGTTCTAATTTGCGAATTTGTCTGTATGTGGGATAAAAAAACCTGAGTTTCCAGGAGAAAACACTGCTACCTCCATAAGAGATCAGCTAATTCACCTTCAATTCAAAAAGCCCATATAAAGATTCCTCTCTCATCATGATGAGAGTCAAACTCAGTTTGAAGGCACAATGTACCACTGTTCTTCCAATTGCACTACAGAGGTGCTTAAAAGAAACCCTTCAAATTTGGAAGAGGGGAAAAAAAAACATTTCTGCTGGCTTAAGCATGCATGACCCAACAATCAAGCCAGAGATTGATAAATAAAGAGATAAGAATAGATAAATATAAGTGAAATAATATGTGAGATCTTAATAGTTTGGGGAAAACTAGAAATACTAAAATAATACTCTAGGTGCGGGCCTAACCTATCTTTTTACAGGTGTGGAGAAAATACTAAGGATATATATATATATATATATATATATATATATGGACAATAAAACAAAAAGACAAACAAAGATTAACAACAGCAGAAATGAAGTTTATGAGAAAAACTGCAAAGTATACCCGATTTGGTCACAAAAGAAATGAAGAAATTATGAAAGAATTAAACCAAGAACCAGTAATAGAAAAAATTTAAAAATATAAACATAAATGGATGGAACACATTCAAAGAATGGAAACAGAAAGATTACCAAAGCAAGCCTTAAAGTACAAGCCATTAGGAAAAAGAAAACCTAGGACGTCCTCTTAAAAATGACTTCTAAGGCCGGAACAGGCCATGCTAAGCCTAAATCCTTGATATGCATGATGATGATGATGATGATGATATATATATATATATATATATATATATATATATATATATATATATATATATAATGCATAGCATCATACATCTCCAAAAGGGGATGTGCTTTGCATTAGGGGAAAATACTAAGGAAAGTGATTGGAGCTTACTCCATCTTTACCACGAGTTGCCTCAGACTTGCACTACGTGCAGGCACAAACTTGACTTACTTGGGAAAAAAGGATTAAAACCTAGCTTATAAAATTGCTTGGTATCTTAAACATATATAAGAATGATACATACATATCTTCAAGCATTGTTTTTAAATAATCTGATGAAGTTTCCAATTTGCAGTTTCAACAGTAACTTTTCCAATTCATATTACACATTAACCGGCAGATAATACTTAAAATGAATGAATCATCCTAACTCTAATTCACTTTTCTTCTGAGTAAACAATATCATTCATATCTGTGTTAACCACCCATTTTCTCTCTCTTTCCAAACTTTTAGAGAGGTAACTAACTATATTCTAATAACATGGAGAATGACTACATGTTATAGTAAAAACTTCGATTTAATATAAACCAAAATAATTATCTGACATTTGACTATCATATCAAGGTCATTATTTGGAGTGTGTGTGTGTGGGGGGGGGTACACACATACAGAAAGAGACATGCTATTTCTTTTACGGTTACATGGTGATCAGCATTCATATTAATTAAATTAGGGAAACAAAACACACGTGTTAAAAAGATTATTTTACTGATTACAAATAAAATAATAACTTTACGTTTCAACCCCTGTATTGAGGTCATCTTCAGAAGGATACATTCAGAAGTATAAGAACAAGCTACATGCTGTTGCACACTAACGTAAAGTTATTATTTTATTTGTAATCAGTAAAATAATCTTTTTAACACGTGTGTTTTGTTTCCCTAATTTAATTAAAGAGACATGCTATGTTACAATACACAGTATGTTAAAATCATCACACTAATTTGGTCAACCGTTAACACTAAAGGCCTGATCGCAAGCAAAAAAAAAATAAGTACAAGAAATTACTCATAAATAAATTAGAACAAAATTAGTATTGGTGATGGCCAATATATGAAATAAGTGTTGAAATTATTGCTAACAGTCCTAAAGTGAGGATTTGCTCGAAAACCTGAAACAGAAGTTATGGGCTGAATGTATGCCATCCATATTCTTGAGATTTTAATTCAGCGTTCTGTGATTTTATGATACAAGAAGAATTTGACTGTTGTATTGCTATCATACAGAGAGCAGGTTTTCTGTTAGTCTTTCTCTTGTGTGAAATTTCTCAGTTGCATTTCAGAGTATGCATGGAAGTGAAAAGAACGTTATTGAATGCTGCTAGGCGTTCAGTTGTCCATGAAGTAGAAGCAGCACACAGCAGGAGAAAACTAGGGAGTTTCTGTCTTCAATATATGAAGACTGGACAGAAATTAGAACAAAAAGTTAGATATAGAAGAATGAGAGAGGATATCCTTGTATGATGAGAAAAGTGAAGTTTTTATAGTTATTAATTGACACGGGATTTATTTCAGTTGAGAGTGAAAAGGAACTATTGCTTGCCAGTCCATATAGAATGGGCCCAGTAAAGTTGTTCTATTTAGGATTCTCAGTCTGGACATTGTTTTAATTCTTTCTTCAGGCACTTTCATACAGAAGGCAAACAGGTTTAATGGCTATAATGGGATGTTAAGGTTAATAGAAATGTTAGGTTACATATGAGATATCATGGGATATGAACCTGTATGCAAGGTTAATTAGCAGTTTAGTTTTGGACATTTCTCTTTTTTATTTTGAATTGAGTTTTAAACCATTCAGAGCATGTGGAGAGTAAAGTAAATAAAACATACTCCTCCCCCCCCCCCCCACACACACAAACAGTTTGTTTGCTTCTGATTTTCTATTTGTTCATTTGATATACTATATTTTTAACTAATGATGTTCCTTCCATGGTTGACAGGAGATGTGGCTCTTGCTGTTCTGGAATTTTTAGGCTAATTGCTTGTTGGCTGTAATTTTATTAAGTATACTTTGAGCAAACTCTCTTCGCTAGACTGAACTGGGAACTCTTCTTTATTCATATCTGGTATCCTGATGGTGTGTGAGGAGGGGAGGGGGGAGGGGGCAGCCACTAGCACCAGCAAAATAAAATATCAAAGTAAAGAACAAAAGAGAAACTGAGTACTTATTTTGCTAAAGTCCCAAGGTGACATCAGTGGAAACCAGACTCATGAAGATACTAAGGTTAAATCAAAGTGGAAGTCATATATTTTTATATACAAGTAGTAATGTGAATCCCCTCTATATGATCTGTTCTGGCTCAAGATTATTTTGTCTCAATTTGTTGCTTTCATTTGCTGCCTTCCCTACTTTTCTAATTCCAACTGAAATTAAGAAAGCAATGAAAGCATTAAATTTTTATTCCTGAAGGTTAATTTTCTACAGTCGAATTACCAAGACACTGAGATCATAACCTTTGGAGACTTCAATGTTCATAAAGGACTTCCCTTCCCTAACTCCACAGATCAAGCTGGAAGGGAAGCTGAATTACCTGCTCTTGTAACTTACCTAACATGAATTATTCACTTATTAACCAGAATACCAGACAATTGTTTTTTTTTTTTTTTTTTTTTTTTTTAACACTGTGCACCTTTTCTTACTAGTCTTCCCTCAAATTATACTACAGATGTCAGTTCTTCTCTTGGCAAATCACCATAACCTTGTCCACATTTTTCTCCACTGACTGACGCTCATCAGGTCAATATAGGCATGTCCTACAGCACTATATAAAAACGGTAATCCAGATGTTAGCAATTATGATGACCTCTGGAATTTCTATACCTCTTCTCAAGTTAAAGTACTGCTTCTATTCTTATGGTCCAACTGAATGTACTTCCACACAAAATCTCCAACCATTGTTCAAGCCTTGGTTCTCCAAAGGTGCACGGAACAATTCAGAATATCCGGAGTCAAACACAAATGCCAGCTTTGCACTTTGCTTAGGCTTAAGCTTTTAACACAGGTCAAACATAATCAAAACTTGACCTTGAGTTAAATGCAAAAAAACTTGCCTCATGCTCAAACAGCACTCAAGCCTTTTGGTCCTTCTTCTTTAGCTACCAGGTGCAATTGTTCCTTCCATGTTTCTGCCTCTTTCACATCCAGATAGTAACAGCACCTCAAGATAAAGATATAACTTTTGTATCCACAACCAAGGAAAATCAACTCCCACTATACCACAAATAACTCGCTAATTCCTCCTTTGACCTAATTAGACATCAAAAGAATCCTCGATAATTTAGATGCTAATGTCTCCTAGTCCAGGTGGAATACTTGTCCTTGAGTAGTAACACCTACTGTGTATTGCTGACATAACTGTCATGCTCATCTGGTATCACCCAAACAGCACAGATGCAAGCCTGCATCCATGCCAGTCACTGAAAATGAAGATTAAAGGTCAGCCATCAAGCTATCACAATGCCAATGCCTTCATCTCAATCCTCTTGAAAATATGACAAGGATCATAAAAAAGCTAACTTCACTACCTGAAGGCTCACTAATTAATTAGTAACAACCACTATGGATTTTTTTGCTCTCGTTCAACAGCACATATCCTAGCTGACCTTATTCAACTTTGAACACAAGCCATGTAAAAAGTCTTGAGATACTCATGTGGTCAATCTCAACATTTCCAAGCTATTTAATCAGACCTTGCATACAGATCTCTGTAAAATTCTATGATTTATTCAGATATATTTATGAACTTGCTTTTTTTTTTACTGTATCATTAAAATGTATTAAAGCAATTAATCGTTAAGAAATTTGTTTAAAATTGTTTTAATTTTTGCAGTGTAAAATTTTTGAAATGAAATTTTAAGATATAAGCAATTTTATCAATGTATTGGTAATTTCTATTGTGTTCACAAGGCCCATGATGGCTATCCACTGCATCAATAGTGGACTGTATTGCCCCCTTGCACTTACCATTTTGCCAAACATCTTTTCTGTCATGTTTGACATTTCACTGGCCACACTACTCTTATATTATGAACACTGACTTTAAACAGAAAATTAAAAATCTGTGTCTGTTGGATAATGAAATTATGATTTTTCACCAACATATCAGTTTTTACAATCTACTTCCCCAGAAGACAGAAGACACTGCTAACCTATTTAAATTAACTATCAATGCAGGCTATTTAATATGGCAGAATAAATTGTTCAAACAAATCAAAGGATCAGCAATGGGGAGTTGGTGGGGGGGGGGGGGGGTGGGGGGGGGGGGGGGTGGGGGGGGGGGGGGGTGGGGGGGGGGGGGGGTGGGGGGGGGGGGGGGTGGGGGGGGGGGGGGGTGGGGGGGGGGGGGGGTGGGGGGGGGGGGGGGTGGGGGGGGGGGGGGGTGGGGGGGGGGGGGGGTGGGGGGGGGGGGGGGTGGGGGGGGGGGGGGGTGGGGGGGGGGGGGGGTGGGGGGGGGGGGGGGTGGGGGGGGGGGGGGGTGGGGGGGGGGGGGGGTGGGGGGGGGGGGGGGTGGGGGGGGGGGGGGGTGGGGGGGGGGGGGGGTGGGGGGGGGGGGGGGTGGGGGGGGGGGGGGGTGGGGGGGGGGGGGGGTGGGGGGGGGGGGGGGTGGGGGGGGGGGGGGGTGGGGGGGGGGGGGGGTGGGGGGGGGGGGGGGTGGGGGGGGGGGGGGGTGGGGGGGGGGGGGGGTGGGGGGGGGGGGGGGTGGGGGGGGGGGGGGGTGGGGGGGGGGGGGGGTATTGAAAATAGCAACTGCATCGTGAATATAAAACCTACAGAACAAGTGAAATGTTTCAGTTATTTAGGCACAACTATTAGTGAAGATGGAAAATTAAATATGGAAATATACAATAGAATTAGTAGACCTGATATGGTAGGAAGTCAGCTGAATAAATTTACATGGAATAAGAAAGAAATTAGTCAAAACACTAAATTAGATGTATACAAGGCAGTTCAAACCAATTTTAACATAAGGATCTGAGAGGCAAGTTAGAAATAAAACACTTGACCAAAGACTGGAGACCACAGATATGAAAATTCTAAGAAAAATTAGTGGAGTGAACATATAGCATCAATGGCAATATCATATTACAAATCAGGATATTAGGAAAGAACCTGAGATTTCTAGCATTCAGCAAAACTATTCTCATGTGGTACAGTCACACTTAAACAGAATGGGAGAGGAAACTATGCCAGGCTGATAGTAAAAAGAACCAAAATCTAGGTGGATTGATACAGTAAAAAAAGGCCTTAGAAGAGAGAAATATAAGATCTGATGATATTGGAGTCTTGACAGATTACAGATTAATTTGGAGAAAAATTGTCAATCGGAATTAGTAATGATGTAACTTTTCATATAACACTGTCATAATATCCTGTACACTTCATTTCAGTGGCTGTAATGTATAATTCAGAAGGCCTGGACAGATGATCAAATTCCAGTTGATTAGAGTAGAGCTGTCAGGAATTTGATTAGGATGATATCTTTGGAGGTTTTACAGGAAATTTATTGTGTTTTTACCATGGTTTTTATGATCTGCTGATTCCAAAATAAGTCTTTCATGTTTGCTTTTATCATGGAGAATCATATTAGTTCCTCCCTGCCATTTAAATACATGAAGGTTGTCATAGTAAGCCTATTACACATAAATGAGCATAAATGTGAACTGTACATTCTTCAAGATGGACACTGGCAGATCTTTCAGTTTAACCATAAGAAACTGCACAAAAAATCCTGTTCAATGGAGAGAGAGCAACAGTCTTTATTTTCTAATATCACCTATCTGACATCACCATCAAATTCCAGAGATGTATCCTAATAAAGTGTATAGGATTGTATGATAGCATCACATAAAAAGTTGCATCATTACCAACTTCCTATTAACAATTTTCCTCCAAATGAGTCTATTATCTGTCAGACTCCAATATTGTCAGATAATATATGAGGGTGGTCTGAAAAGTTCTCAGCCTAACAATGAAAAAACGAATTTATAATTTCAAAATTATTTTTCAACATAATCTCCCGTAAGACTAATAATACATTTATTCTAGTGATGCACCAGCGCTATTATCCCGTCCCTGTAGTGGTTATTAGTAAGATCTGCACAATACCCCTCTACAACTTTTTTATCAAACTTTTCAAACAACCTTCCTACACCTTACTTAAATGAAAATTTCACATCTGGTGATCTCTCAGGTCAAGACCACATGATCCCGCCCCAATTAGTGACAATGTTGTTGCTACTTTGATTAATACCAAATTCTCTGAAGTTATCATCAGATTCAATACTCTTGCAAGGTTCCTCCCAAGGTCCCTCCATTACATGCTATCTCGAGTAACTATCATTTAGCAGCTGTATATATTCAATTTCCTTCCTTCACTGTAACTGTTCACCCTTCCAATCTATGTCTGCAGAGCTGAAGTAATCAATAATAACTACTGACACTGCATTTATGCTAATTTGCTAATGCATGATATCTACATTCTCACTTGCACATTCTGACCTATAGCAGCAACCAACTACATATTTCACCCTGTTGGCCTCTATGTGACAACTCTATAATGCTCAAGGTAGAAAAATGTTGTCGGCCTGGCTACAGGTTTGAATACCACCATGGCATGGGTGTACAAAATGTGAACCAAAATTTCTGAAAATGATTCATGAAAAATAAGTTTACATCCCAGATAACAAATGAACATCTTAAAAATTTCTGTACGAATATCATATACAAAATCAGCTTCATATTTTAGAAATAACAATGAAGTGTAATGAAGTGTCATTTTTCTCATTAATTAATACTAAAATTAATCTTATTTACAATTAATTAATCATTAAAAATAAAAGGACATGCTGAAATATAGCATTCATTAGTGTTATACACATTTTTATTTCTTAGACAAAAGTAAATAATAAATGGTCATGTATCATTCATAAAACATGATTAAAAAAACTTCAGAAAATTTTCATTTTCTGAAGTCTCCCACCCCATATTCCATAGATGATAAACACGCTAATAAAAACGTTTTTTATGCCTGCAATTAATTATGTTACAATTATAGTGAGTATGGTACATAGGAAAACCTGTGTATCTCAGTTAGAAATGGTGTGTATGTCCAATGTGCAAGGCAGCTCAAAAAAAGAGCATTGTAAGTTCAATTCTAGTTATCAACTAGAGAAATCTTTTCTAAGCCTTTTTTTTTTTTTACCAGTTCCTGATTTAGTAGATCTCTGCCACAGGCAAGTAGGTTTTTTCTAATGGAATCTTAGGTTTTTCATCCCATAAACTCAAAAAAATCTAGCATAGAACCTATGCTATTTCAGATAGTAAACTATTAGGATTAGGGACCACGAGATGGCAGCATTTCTTAGTCGTCTCTCTTCACCAGATTCCATATATAAATAGTTAGTTCTGGACCAGCTATCTCTGATTGGCTCCTGGTGGAGATTGAACTTGAACTGCCCCTTCGGTCTCTAAAAGTTAGACAGTGTAAATGGCCTTACATACTCCCTATAGGAGAATAAAAGGCATTAGCTGATTTTATTTATATTATTTTGGGTGGGCTAAAATTTTTTTATTGTTTTAGAGTTTATTAATTAATTAATTTTTTACATAATCCAGAAACTATATATTAGAAAAACCAAACATGGTTTTTTTTCAAGCCATTTCAGTTTTTCCGATAAGTGATGCAGTGGTCCCACACTAAGCAATGAAATTCATCAGTTACCTAAAAGTTAGAAACTGAAATACTGGTAGTTATACATGGTAAAAATCAGCCATAGCATTAACATTTTTTTTTTTTTTTTTTAAATTTACCAGACTGAAGATTACCATGTGACTGTGATATACTGGGTGATTGTGGTACTCCATGCAGGTTGATTCCTTACTAATGAGCCAGCATAAATTTTTGAACCCTACCTATAGCATACACAAGTGTAGCAAAATAATGCATTATAAAAACAGAAAAACTCCTAGACATAGTCTCAGAGAACCAATGCTTTATATATAAACCAACCAGTCTCATTAAACAGGCTTTTACAAACATCCAATGTAAGCATGCTACTGCAAATAGTGAGAGTTCAAACTTCCAAAGACAGCAAAATTAATTTCCTGGCAAATGTCATCACAATCAATGCTTGTAAATCTTCATTTTCTGAATAGATCCATGTATTTTAATTGAAATCTGCTCAGTACAAGAGCAACATTCATTATCTACAGTGGCATGGAAATACATGTGAAAGGTCACTATGCTTTAGAGAGTGGGATGATAGTACAACATAATATAACCCTCATATAACGCGGTTTCGATAAATATACAATGTCTACACATTGTAATAACCCTTTATCTTTTCATATATTTTTCACCGTGTGACTTAAAAATCAAATTTTATCTTCATTAAATTTGAGTCTGCCCGTATTGCGCATGTAATTATAAGTAGCGAATTTATATTAGGGGAAAATACCCTTCAGCATGCATGTACGTCAACTGTTAACCGTATAAAGTGTTTATTGTTGAAAATTGTCTTCGTTTTCTGCCAGGAAAGCGCATTAAAAATCATAAGTGTGTAAATCTCAAGTTGAGCACTTTATTTTGTGGTGAGTTACATACATAATTAATATGTAATGCTTTTTTTATGTAAAAAAATATTTTTATAGTAATGGCCACAAACTGCAACGAAAGGGAAAAACCACCATTGAAAAGAAAATTTATTTCTCTCGAAGAAAAAATTAAAATCTTGGATCGATTGAAAATGGAGAAAAGCAGGAGCTGTTGCAAGGACTTTGAATTTAAATGAATCAACAATTCGAACAAAACAAAATGAACATAAAATCTGAGAAAGTGTTTATTGCTAGGTCAATGGTAAGTGCAAAGCACATTTGCTCGTGTACGCAATATTCTAATGGGAAAAATAGAGAAATCTTTAATGATTTGAATAGAAGATTGCACTAGAAAGAAAATTCCTTTGGATGGAAATCTTATTAAACAAAAAGCTCTCACAGTTTATAAACATTTTATGATGCAGACCAGATGTTCGATGCGGATTAATCTGGGTTATATTGGGGAAGAAAAAATGCAAAAACACACCTATATTTCGAAAAATGAAAGTCAGCTCCTGGATTCAAAGTTTCTAAAGATAGAATTACTCTCCTGTTTTGTAGTAATGCATCAAGTGATTACATGACAAAACCAATGTTTATTAACCGATCCTCAAATCCTCGTGTTATGAAAGATTAAAATATGCACTTTATTTTATTTTGCCTAAAACATTTATGCATTATGTACAATGAAGTTTATGTACAATTTGTAAATTTATAATTTATTTAAAAAAAAAAAAAGGTTTTGGAACATAACCCTACTTTTTCTATGTGATCTGAGTCTCGCATAACACGATTTATATAAAGTGGCATTTCTATGGAACCTAACATCCGCATTATACAACGGTTACCTGTATACTGGAAAGAAATTACATTCTTGTTTAATCATTTACCCATGTATAAGCAAACAAAGTTTGCTTATACGTGGTCAAACAAAGTTTGTACACGAATTATCTTCAAACTAAACTACTTATATAAGAGGCTTATATAGGAGACTTCACATCAACTGCCTCAGCATCCTATAACACAAAGAACATTTCCTTTCAGATTTTTATTTTTGGGACCATACACAAGAGATTGGTTGGTCAATTTATAGTATGATATTTTTTTAGTTATTTATATATAGTTGGAGTTACAGTACAGTTGGATCTGAAGAAGGTTCGAAGATGAATAAGGAGAAAAAGAAATGGCTCAAGTTAAGCATGGAGAAGTCACATCAAAATAAGTGGTGTCAGTGGAATGAGCTGTAGATCCAGAAATAAGCTATTTTAAAACATCCTACTGTGTATACAAATGCTAGAAGTGTAAGAAACGATGCAACTTAAATGGTTGTATTAATTGAGTCTGTTCATCCAAAAATTGCTGGAATAAGTGAGACATGGTTGGATGTGGATGACATCCTGACAAGAATAGAGATGGAAAGATATGTGTTTTGTGAGGATAGAAAGAGCTGTGTCCATACGCGGCTGGGGGAAATCGTTTTATAGCATTCAGAACTGTCCAGAAGAGGATTGATACATGAGAGCTTTAGCGGTTTATTGTGGTTGTGTTTATTTGTTTATAATATATATATATATATATATATATATATATATAATTTTTTTATATATTTTTTATTTTATTTTATTTTATATTTTTTTATTTTATTTTATTTTTTTTTATCACTAGAGGCCAGGCTAGGAAGGGGGATTTGTTAACTGCATAGATTTGGTTTGCCGGTGTGCAGGGCGTGGGCATGTGGCTTGGTTCCTTGTACAGTTGTGTTCTTCTGATGATGACCTCGATGTGGGGGTCGAAACGTCAAGTTTTGTTTTGTTAGTGATTAATAAAATAATCTGTTCAACACGTGTGTTTTTGTGTCCCTGAATCTACAAATATTAGTATTCATCATTTAGATTCTTCATTTCTGAAATGTAAATACTCTGTAAATTTGGAAGAGGCTGATATAGTTTATCATTTTAGAGTTATAGAACTTTGGTACATTGTCTCAAATCTGGACAGAAATGATCTGAAATTATCCCTATTATAGGAAATAGTTCTTTTCTGCTGTCAGTAATTGGTTTAAATTAATTAATATTTTGTCTCTTGTTTAAATTTGTACAGTTAGGACCTTAATGTATTTTATAATGGGCCACTTGATATCATGTATGAGTAGCTAGTGCCTTTTCATTGTTGAGTTTTCTGGTTTTTCTCTTCTATGTGTATAATTTGAAAGTCATACTGAAGATGATCTAGATACTAGGGCAAAAATTCTGTGCTAATTAAAGTCTCACATAAGTCATAAATCCATAGTTAGTCATTATTAATTTGCTTTATAGTTGTATTTTCTTCGCTATCACTTGAAGTTAGGATGTTTTTAAAACAATTTTAAGGCCTTTGACAGGATACCACATAGAACCCTAATCAGTAAACTGGAGCAGATGGGGATAGATATAGGGTTGGTGAGATGGATAGGAGGGTGGTTGAAGGAGAGATAACAGAGAGTGGTTTATGCAGGAGTGGAGTCTAAAAGACGGCTTGTGACTAGTGGTGTGCCGCAGGGCTCTGTTCTTGGACCACTGCTTTTCAATTTGTTCATCAATGATATAGGAAAGGATTTGAGAGGAAGTGTTCACTTGTTTGCTGATGATGCAAAGTTGGGTAGAGCAATTGTGAGTGCACAGGATGTCAAAATGTTACAGGATGATTTGGATAGTTTGGAGGACTGGGCTAGGAAAAATGGATGTCAATTTAATGTGGCAAAGTGTAAGGTTATGCGTGAAAAGAATAGCAGCAGTATATCGCATTGGTGGAACCATACTCCAGGAGATTGATGAGGCCAGGGATTTGGGAGTGTTGGTGGATAGGGAGTTGAAGTTTAGGGGGCACATTGCAAAAGTGACTAAATCAGCTCATCAAATCACTTGGCTTCTGCAAAATACTTTAACATGCAGAGACAAACAAGTTGTTGTTCCTCTGTATCGAGCCTTGATAAGACCCCATCTGGACTACTGTGCCCAATTATGGGCACCAGGGTTTCTTCGTGATGGGGAGGAAGTGGAGAGGATCCAGAGGTGGGTGACCAAGATGACAGCAGGTCTGTGGAATGAACCTTATGAGAATAGGTTGAAGATTTGTGGGTTGCAGAGATTGGACGATAGGCGAAGGAGGGGTGATATGATTGAGACATTCAAATTACTGAAGGGTTTTTATAAGATTGATCCAGAAGATATTTTTGAAAATATGACTGGTGGTGGGAGGACTAGGGGGCCATGCATGGAAGCTTGGCAAGAGCGTGGTTGACAAGGGTGTTAGAGCTAGGTTTTTTACTTGGAGAGTGGTGAATGAGTGGAATAAGCTTCCAGAGTCTGTTGTGGGTGCTACGACCGTGAGTGTGTTCAAGGCAAGGTATGATAGATGCTGTGTCAATGTCGCATAGTTGTTCTTGACATGTTAGGGCCTCCCTCAATGAGTCTGTCGACTCCTTGGAGTTGCCCGGAACAATAATAATAATACAAAGTAGAGATGCAAGAGGGAAATAGTGTAAGAAACAATGCAAATTAAATGGTTGCATTAATTGAGTCTGTTCATCCAAAAATTGTTGGAATAAGTGAGACATGGTTGGATGAGGATGATATCCTGACAAGAATAGAGATGGAAGGATATGATGCGTTTCATGAGGATAGAAAGAGTTATAGAAAGACAAAGTAGAGATACAAGAGGGAAATAGTGCCTGTTGTTTTAAAGCAGTATGGTGTGAGATAGAGGTGAATAGAATGAAATACTTAGTTGGATGTTATAAACCTAGTAATGTGGATGGTAGTGACTATGAAATGTATAATCAAATTAGCCAAGCAAATAAGAAAAGGATGATTTTAACTATAGCAATACAGACTGGGATGATGAGATAGCAACTTGATAGCAACTTAAAGTAAAGAAAATGAGTTTCTGAGGGACAACCACCTCAGACAGTATATAACAGAAGGCACACAAGGACTGAGGGTTTTGGATTTGATCGTCTCATTAGAGAATGTAATTATAAACAAGGTTTCAAATCATCCTCAAGTTGGTGAGAGTGACCATGAAGTGATTACCTGGGTGGTTGCCAGCATTGTGAGCACCTCTGTGAGAAAAGGGTGTATGTGGAACTACAAGGCTGGTGATTATGAAGAGCTCAGGAAACAGCTTGCAGGTGTTGCATGGAATGAGAAGTTAGCTGGAAAAGAGATCAATGCAGCTTGAGGGATATTCAAGAACTAGCTAGTATTACATGGGTCAGAAGGTTAAATATGAAATGGATGAATGAAGAGATTAAGCATATGTGATACAGAGAAAAAAGGTATTATGGAGGCAGCATAAGAGAAGTTGTAATAACCAATTTCATGAGGATTACAAAAACCAGGCAAGGAGAGTGACTTAGTTGGTAAGGGTAGCAAAAGTGATGTATGAGCAGCAGTTAGCTCATGAAGCCAAAAAGAATCCTACGGAGTTCTTACGTAGCAAGCAAAAAAAAGAATGATTATAGAAAGATGACAATGATTGGAGAAAATGGTATAAGGACAACTGCTGCGGAAGATATAGTGGAGATACTTAATGAGCAGTTCATACTTGTGAATGTGACATCACGGAGAGACTGAGAGCTGTTGATGATGGGGAGGAGAGACTGACTGTAAGTGAGCAAGAGGTGTATGGGGAATTGAGCAAACTTCATGTCAATAAGGCTTTGGGACTTGATAAGATATCACCACATATTCTGAAGGATTATGCCAAAGAGTTGACATCTGCCTTGACATTTTTTTTTTTTAATATGAGTCTTGCACTGGGTCAAGTCCAAAAGGAGTGGAAGGAGGGCAAGACTGTGCTGCTTCATAAGGGAGGTGATAGAACTCAGGCATCAAATTATAGGCCTATCTGTGTGTCAAGTATTGTGGTTAAGTTATTGAGAACTAGGATCCAGAAGTGGGTTGACAACAATGGTATTATCTTTCATGGACAGCATGGATTTGCTAAAGGGAGGTCATGTTTTAGTAATCTACTTATTATTACAATAAGGTGATGGCTTCCTTGGACAGAGGAGAGAGATATACAGTAGTATACTTAGGTTTTGCAAAGGCTTTTGATTGATTACCGAATGATAAGTTGATAGTCAAACTAAAGCGGATGGGGTTGGATCAGAGACTGTCTATCTGAAAGGTATCAGTAAGTTTTTTTATGGGGGAGCAATATCCAGGAAGAAGAAAGTCAGTAGTGGTGTGCCTCAGGGGTCTGTTTTAGGTCTGCAAACAACTGAATGGGGATATTCAGTTGTTTGCAGATGATGCATAGTTGGGATGAACTATGAAGAGTAGAAAAGATGTTGTGGCCTTACAATAAGACGTGAATAAATCAAGTGAATGGGCACAGAAATGGGGATGCGAGTTCAATATAACACACTTAGGGGCCAAAATTATGAGAAAACCACAAAGAATTCCTCACAGGTAACCACTTCATGATTACTCTTATCAGGAGTGAGTTTACACCTCATTTATAATGACATCTTCTGATGAGATGATCAAATCCAAGACCCTCAAGTCCTTGCATACCATCTGTTATATTCTGTTAAGATCACCCTTTTTCCCATTTGCTTGACTAATTTTGCTTATATATTTCATGGTTACTACCATCCACATTACCAGGTCAATAGCAACTTCCAACTAAGTACATGTATCCCTTGATTAATGCGATTAATTAATCCTTCGATGTTACAGCGTATATCAAAATTGTGTTAATCAAATATAATAATCAATGGTAAAAATTACAATTCGTCCATGATCGATTACTGTATTAATAATTCGTTTTATATAGTACTCTTTTAGGAAAGATAAAAATTAATGCAAAGTAAATGTTTAATAAATGCTTGTACCTACATTAGTTACTGCAATTTTTTATCAAAAAAAGTTATGAGTCGTTTGAACAGTTTTAGATTTTTTCCTATCAGCAGAAATTCTACAATAGCAAGCAAAATGACTCTCTAGACCTCGACAAACAAGCATTCTTCAATTAACATCTGGATCCATATCCATTACTTGCTGCTTAAGCGATTCTAAAGTGTGAAATATTCCATTCAGCTCTTTGATTGTTATCTCCTTTGTCTTCACATGCATGTTGTTATTCAATTTCAAGAAGATTGTTGTCGCTGAAATCTTTTGAATTTGAATCCAATAATTCTTTAACATCTTCTGCATCAACACCATCAAAACCAAGGTCTTCACCAACTATAATGATTTCTTCAACCACGTTCTTCACAGGATTTTGAAAACCATCAAAGTCATTAGTGCATTTTGGCGAAAGGTTTTTCCAAACAGCTCTCATTCAGCTAGAAGACACTTGCTCCCACGAGTCACGAATGTTTTCAATTGTGTGTTTAATGTTAACATTTATCCAAAATTCTTGGAGTGTAATTGCATTTTCTCCCATTGTTGTTTCTACTGCCTCTAAGAATGTCTTTTTAAGAAAATAGGCTTTGAAAGTTGCCATGTCCAGAGGTTGTAGCAATGATGTCATATTTGGTGGAAAAAATAAAACTTTCGCATTCTCACACAGATCATTAAGAGAATTTGGATGACCAGATACATTATCTAAAAGCAAAAGAACTTTGAAAGCTAAGTTATTATTTCTCTTGCAATAAGATTCGACTGCCGGACAAAAATAAGGCTTAAGCCAATCGAATAAGCTTTGGGTAACCCAAGCCTTCTGATTCGCCCACCGAATTACAGGTAAGGAGTTTTTGTTACATCCTTTTAAAGCCCTTGGGTTCTGGGTTCAATAGACAAGCAGTGGCTTCAATTTAAAATCTCCATTACCATTCCCTCAAAGCATAACAGTTAGGCAATCTTTTGATACTTTATAGTCAGGCTGCACACTGCTTCTTTTTTTGATATAAAAGTTCTAGATGGCATTTTTATCTGTAAAATTTAAGAAGAACGTAATTCGTAAATACAGCAGAATAATTGCAGCTTGTATGGGAAGAATGCTTAATTGGAGGAACGACGTCATCATGCTCACGACTTTGTCTCAGCCAGGAAACACTCCTCGAGGCTTGCATATTTTTGAGTTGGTAAATTTAAAGGTGCGATAATTAAAACTTGCCATGTATAAAAAGGAATTGTGGCAATCAATTTCGCTGAGTTAATCAAATCCCGTGTTAAGCAAGGGATACCTCTATTTCATTCTATTCACCTCTATCTCATACCATACTGCCTTAAAATGACTGCCACTATTAGCTCCTTGCATCTCTACCTTGTATGGGCATAACTCTTTTTCTATCACCATATCATTTTTACATAACGGCTTCACTCATGTAAGGCAAAACTAAATATAATTATATATATAATATCTAATCCACTTATTAGATGTGACTTCTCCATATCTTTCAATAGCTATTTCTTTTTCTCCTTACCACAGACATTCACTTCCTCTTTGAGTATCAAGCTTTCTCATGTTGTGTCTCCTTGTCCACCCTGAGCTTCACCCGTTTCTCTGTTTGTCTTGCACTCTTGTTCTCTTTCTTACACCCAAAAGAAAATTTTTAAAAAAAAATCACCATGGGCATTATTTATGTAATAAGTTAACTTTTATGACAAACATAAATGATTAAGTGAAGTCATAAATAATGACTCAGTTACAATATTTCAATAACTCTGTCTATGAAACTCTTAGGAAGTTTATGCTTTCTTTTTCTGTATTACCATCAGAAGAAAAATTCTTTAGTTTTAAACTTTATTTTTTATTGAAATAAAACTCTGTTAGTGAAATTTCAGTATGTGAGTTTTAATTATTTTAACAGCCGTTACTGTTAAAACTCATTGGAAGATTTTTCACTTAGTTATACTATAAATTTAAAGATGTCAAGAAATTATATTCTTGGTTTGATCCTTTATCCAAGTGTAAGCAAACAAAGTTTGTACCTGAAGTATTTTTAGGATGGGCAACTCATATATAGAGGCTAATGACTTCACATCACTTGCCTTAGTATCCCATAATGTAAATCACATATCCTTCCAGACATGTATAATACTATGCATTATGAGAAGGGTCACTACTCAGACCGGTTTCAACCTCTATTGAGGTCCCATCAGTGGTTAATTTAAGTAATGCAGAAATCATATTTCCATATACGAGTAACCAAAAGGTAACTTCTGCATTACTTCAACCTTGGTATCACTTCTGGATATGGCTCCCACTATAAATCTTTTCTTTAGTATAAACATTTTCATCGATATGTATCATAAACAGCATTTTTAGTGTTATTCAGAACCTTGTTATGCATATTTTTTTTCATATTCAGTTAGTAACTGAGAGCAGCTTTTATTTTATAATTATGAAATTAATACTGGCAATAAACCATGTGAAAAAAAAAAGTATTAATTTTATAATTATGAATGCTACAAGCTATGGGAATATAAACTCTCTAGCTTTCATTTCAGTTTGTTTTAAATTAAAAAAAAAAAAAAAATTTAACTACTCTAAGTTTCATCTATGGTACTTTTATACTGGAATTTTAGATTTTAACGTGAGCTTTATCCAAAATTACATTAGTTATTTGTGCTTTTCTTTAATATTTCACTATTACTTTCATATGCACTATATTGAAGTTATGTTAGTTCCAAACTTCAGTTTTCATTCATGCTTTAGATTCTTCAAACATGAATCGCAGTTATTTATTATTATTATTATTATTATCTACTCTACACTACTCCACCAACCTTCATCATCTAACACCAACGCCATCTACTGCCAACTACTACCACCACTAGTACTTTCACAGACAATCGCAAACATGCATGCCCACGGTGGGATTCGAACCCACAGCCTTTTGGCTGGAGAGCAAATACGTTAACCACTCGGCCAACCAGGCCAGCTCACATTTCTCACATTTATGTGAGAAACAATGAATTCCAACAATTGCACTGAAGCTTAGTGTGAAATAAGTTCTAAAATTCAATTCCAATATCATCTTGGGATTGCCCCCTTCCTCAGAATACAGGAAAGGGGAATTTTTTTTTTTTTAATTCACTAAATTGAACCCTGTGTTATAATAAACTATTTCTCTGGTCTACTACAGGGTATAATCACTGTAACTACAATACACTAAACTAAACGCTTTATTTTGTTGAACTCTTGCCATTTTGACATCTATAAATTAAAATCGGATGGAATATGTGGATATACCTGTGCACAACACTCTGAGCAAATTAACTGTCGAAAATTTGGTTTGACACATATGCACATTTATAATATTCACTTTTTGGAGAAACTCTGCATACCAATTATTATTATAAAGATAATTAAGAATTTATGAAATTTAGACCAATCTGTCAAAATAAATTCTACAATTTGTAAATAAACAGAACCCTAATCACTGATTTTATATACAAATTTAATGCAATAGTACCACAGTTATGTCATAAAATTTTTATTTCACTAGGAGTTGTAAGCACAAATATGAACAATTAAAGTAACTTATTTATACATTTTATGTTAATTTCACTACATTAAAGGCTTACTTTTTTTGCATACTCCATGGCATTCTGAATTTTGATAGCAAATTCTGATCCAACATCCCACACAAGCCTTTGAGGAAGTTTCACCTTTCTCTGTTTGAAAGTTTTACTAGGTGGCATGCTAATTCCTTTCTCATCATAAACTTTTTCAAGGACCCTGAAATTTTTTTTTTTAAATTCAGTACTAAGCATAATTTATCTCATTACAAATGCCTAAAGAGAAAATTTATAATTTATATACATATGTATATATACAAGAACATACATAAAATAATTAAAGTGAACAAGTATTTTTTATTTTCTCTATATAGATGTGACTACTGTGCGTTAGTCACTGCTTATTTAAAAGCAACCTATTTTTCATATTCTTTCTAGCACTATTAGACAAAACTCTTTACATATACAATAGTAGTTACGAAAGAGTAACAACAGTCAAGTATTACTTTAGGAGTGGTAAGCAGCTGCTGAAGAAGTCCTATCAGCAAAGATATCATTTATCAATCATTCTTTTATTTGTTTTAGCAATTAAAAGAAATTACTCATAAACTAGATCTACAGGAACCATTTGTGATGAAGCTTGTGCTGGTAGACCAATTTTGGGAGAAAATGATTTAAAGGAGTTACCATGAAATATTTTACCATACAATCTAAAATTTTAACTGTTACAAAACAATAATTTAATAAAAAATAACTAACACTGAGTTAATAGGTCATAATAATTATTTAATAAAACCTTCTAGTTTTGCCACTTAAGCTAGTGGCTTTATCTGGGTTAGGATGAACACAAATATACAACAAGCATTAAATATGAATCATTACATAACTAAAAACACCGCATATGAAGGAATCATTACACAAACATATAAGTAAAACAGAAACTAGTATGTTTTATTAAATAATTATTACGACCTATAAACCCGGTGTTAGTTATTTTTTATTACATTAGTTTTTTGGTTGAAAATAATTAACAAAACAATGATTTATTGGTCAAATTTATTATTAGCAGGAAATCATGCCACTTGAATGTTTTTTCTGCAAGTGAATGACTTCCATTATCGAAGAGGATGACAAGATTTGGTGGATTTGTTCTAGTCTCACAAAGTATGGTTTCATATGACAAGGGTACAATACCAATCACAAATAATGGATACTGGACATACAAATCCTTGTATGTCCAGTATCTTGTATCTTCAAAGAAACATTACTACATTCACAGAAAATTTGTATTCATGAGATCAGAACTGAGTTTTTTATACATTTTTCATACAACTGTGAGAGGCAATCATTAACCTTCAATTCAATGACAGTAAATGAACAAGAAATCAGAGAAGCTGGTTTCATCATGATAATATTAAATCATGATGAAACTTTTTTTGATATCCCCAAAAGTAGAAAGTCAGGAGGTATCAGGTATGAAAATGAGCAGGATAAAGACCTTTGCTTATTCTCCTTTACTATAAAATTGTTGCAAGTGCTTACATACTGCAAATATAAGCACTTGCAACAATTTTATAGTGAAAGGAGCATAAACAAAGGTTTTTATCCTGCTCATCTTCATATACATATTGTGTAATCACAGATGTTGAATACTTATATCAGCTGCAATGAAGATAGTTTACAATGCTGACTCTTTCTTGGTGTGCAGTGATTTTGGACATCAGTTGCTTGGCTAAGCTGATGGTTCTGGTTGCATAACTTATGTTTTCTTTCAAATTATCTAAAGTCCCTGGTCTGTTTATATAAGCTGTGACTTTTTTTTTTTGATATCTCCAAAAGTAGAAAGTCAGGAAGTGTCAGGGATAGTGTCATGTTCAGTTGCATCAATCTATGAATATACTATCCCCCCCACACACTGTAAACTTTCAATTATTCAAATAATTGTGCACGGTAGAAGGATTACTATGTAATGTACGAGAGATTACTGTGTGAGTGTGTGTGTGCATGCATATGTGTATGCTAATCAGAAAGAAACAAAAGACCCTTACAATTCTGATACATACATAACAGTTTTAGGGATATTTTTTCATAACGACTTTTTTTTTTTATCAAAAAAAAAAGGAAACACTAAAGCACTACCACCAATTTCAGTCACAGTAACAGTTTGATTCAATCAGTTTATAATACATTAATTATAGGCTTCTACATGCAGTATGAACTATATGTCAAAATCTTTCCATAATAGAATTAATCTGGAGTGTGTACAAGAAGATATAAAGTTCTGTCTTTATATGTTTTATACCAGCCTTAAGGTGTGTGTGTGTATATATACCATATAAAGACAGAACTTTCCTGTATATTGTTATATCCCTTGTATGATCCTCTTAACAGATCATCATATTTGGTATTTTGTCTTGGTGCTAGGACTCTTCAAGCAAGTTAATATTTTGCCCATGCCATCATTCTCTTGTCTTAACCACAGTTAGTAAATGCTGATGCATAGGAATGACATCTTTGTATTACTACAATCCTATTAAATAATCAATGGGACCCCCATACGCTTGAAGTATATTATTATTATTATTATTATTATTATTAAGTGACACCTCCCGGAAGTCCAAAGACTCGAGGGAGGGCACCTGCTCTACAACTCTGTCTCCACCAACTACACCAATGCCATCTACCACCCACCACCACTAGTATTTTCACAGACAATTACAAATATCCATGCTCACAGTGGGATTTGAACCCACAGCCTTTTGGCTGGAGAGCAGATATGCTAACCACTCGGCCAACGAGGCTAGTCATGGCATATATAAATCCAAGTTTTTAGTGTTTATAATGAAGAGAGCCAACATGAAAATACTAACTGGAATAAACTGCTGTTTTTTTTTTTTTTATATAGTTATTTGGAGCTAGGAACTTTGACAGAAAAGTTCCTAGCAAGTAAGTAACAGATATCATGAAACAGTAAGAGACCTAAGCCATGTGTAAAAGTGGCTAAACAAAAGTCATGGGAAGAATTGAATAAGAATATGGGAAAAATATCCAAAATATTCTGGAGTATTGAAGATGTTTGAAATGGAGAAAAAACTGCTATAAAAATACTCTTTTCTTGATTTTAAAAGTAACATAAAAAAAAAACCAATATGTTCCTTGAATTTTCAGTTTCTATCAATCATCATGCCCAGATCCCTTGCCTCCCCCATTTCTCCAGTATAGGTCTTCCAATAGAGTATGCAACTTCCCATTGACACATCCCAAACTTTACATTTAGCTGAATTAAACTGAAACCACCATTCATTTGCTCATCTCTCCAGTTTATTAAAATCCGCTTCCAGGGCATCCACATTTGTACTATTACTAATAACCCTTCTCAACCTCCCATCATCTGCAAACAACTGAATATTGCCCCTCTCCCCAAAATCCATTGACATTTTCATTGATATAAAAATAAAACAATACAGGTTCCAGTATTGAGCCCTGTGGAACCCCACTTGTAACCTTCTGCTTCCTTGATACTGATCTATCATACACAACTTTCTCATACCTATAAATAGCCAATTGCAAATCCTGGTACCCTGTCAAATGCCTTTGTAAAATCCCCCCCAAAAAATGGCAGAATATGCCTTTCCCTTTTCAACCACTCTTTTAACTTTATTGTAAAAGGTAATTATATTACTAATACAAGAGTGCCCCTTAACAAATCCATGCAGACTCTCACAGATAACATTACACTCTTATGCTCAAAAGCTGTAAACGATCCCTCATTAATTTCTCCAAAATCTTAACAACTATTGATGAAATACAAACTAGTCTATAGTTGGAGACTTCCAGTTTGCTACCACTTTTATACAATGGCACTATTACCCTCCTTCCACTCTTTGGGCACACCCTATCCAGTGGCCAGACTTTAAGTAAAACAGGTCAATGGAGCTGTCAGTTCTTTAGCACATTCTCTTAAAACCACTGGCAAAATCCCATCTAGTCCCATTGCTTTATTGACATCCAGAGTACTCAGTATTTGAAACACTCTCATCCTGCACATCTAAATCTCAAACTTATGCTATCCCTCTAGTATTAAAACCTATTTCTCTAGGATGAAATAACCCAATAGTGGTCATCAAACAACTACACTATTTCCTTTGAATCAGTAACTCTATTCCCATTTTTATCCAACAAAGTCATTCTTTCACCATCATTTCTCCTCCTACTGGCCACATAATGAAAGAATTCATTAGGATTTTCTTTGGATTTTGGGGCCAATCTCTTCTCATATCCCAGTGTTGCCTTTCTTACCATAATAGTCACTTTCCTGGGCAGAGTCTTATATTCTTCATGCATCTGCTCTCAATCCCTCTCCTTATATTTTTTCCATAACCTTTTTTTTTTACCAGCAGTTCCTGTTTGATATTATTTGTCATCAACTTTGGACTAAATTGTGTTCTCTTCTTTATTCATGTATACAACTTACTATTGGTGCTAATAAATATTCCTTCACAATTTCCCAAGCACTGATGATATCTTGCCCTTCCAATACCTCCATCCATGGAACTACCCCTAATCTAATTTCTAAGACTATTACAATCACCTGTCTTATAATTCCACATACATTTCTTTCTCTCTAATACTCCAGCATGTCTTTTCGTTTTCCATTACCCAACCAGGGGAGAGGGGGGGCTATTTCAGTTATAATGAAATCTTCTGATGCTATGACCAAATTTGAAACTCTTGAACCTTCTGTTCCTTCTACTACATATTGCCTAAGACATTTTTCCTCAAGAATTCCAGAAATACCATTCCCTTACCACTACATGCAGTTTTCTTTTCCCAATTTATACTGCTGTAATTAAAATCTCCAGTAACAATTATTTTTTTTTTTTGCACTTGCCAAGCTTGACTGCCTAAACATCTCCTGTTCTTCACCCTCTATACGCTCTTCTTTACTTGTGTATACAACTTACTTTATTGGAGCTAATAAATATTCCTTTACAATTTCCCAAGCACTGATGATATCTTGCCCTTACAATACCTGAATCCATGGAACTACACCAATCTAATTTCTAAGACTATAGTCTTAGAAATTAGATTGGGGTAGTTCCTTATAGCAACACCCCACTAAATATATGGTCTGGCTGACCTCTACCTCAGATCATATGCTTTCACAATGATTAGTGCCACTGCCCTCCAAATCCTCTGAGAGGATGTAACCCATCACTTACCATAAGCAGTACTCTACCACCCCTGAAAAATGTTATTCCCTGAAACTTCTATTCCTGTCAGTATATCATCTTCTACCAACTATGTCTCAGAGATCCCAATAATCTTGGACAGGCTGATGCTATCAATGACACTAATTCATCTCCTTTATTTCGGATACTCCTGGCATAACTATAAAGAATCAAGGAATTGTCACTGTTTCTATGCCTATCATTATCTCCTCCAGACTCCACTGGATTCAGCATTACACAATGTATCCCCCCCCCTTTCCCAAGCCACTATTCCCACAAGAAGTCACTCCTGCTACCATCCAACCTGATAATTCTAGTTTCCTTGCATTGACACACTGATTTGTTCAGAGAACAATATTCTTTCCAGATGCTTACATCCTTCCACCATCTCTTGCACACAGGCTCTTCTCCATAGCACTGCATACCTGGGCAACTCACTATCTTCCCTCTCTCTCAGTCCTTCCACACAAACTCAAGCATCAACCTCAAATCTCTTGCCACCTGATTCACACTGCCTCTCAAGTCAATTGTGACCACCATCACAATAATCTCATCCATCCTATCACCTCGCTTAATTGCCATAGTCACACTATCTATTGTTCCTGCAGGAAAACATTAATCTTGCATTCTATCTAGTATACCATGGATCATCGAGAGCACCATACATCACACCTCTTACCACTCAGTTTCTTTCTTGCTCACCCTCATGCTCTCTCTCTCTAACACTTTCTTTCCATGTCCCCCCACTTACCTGCCGTTCTGTCATCTATTCATCCCTGGTTCCTGTGCTGTCTAGCCTTTCTCTCATTCTCTTTCTTTCATGGGTTCTGCTTTATTTTCTCTCCCCTTCTATCATTCCCATAACTCTCTCCCTCTCTCTCTCTCTCTCTACTATTCTGATTCACTTTGCATTAGTTATTTTCAGTCTCCTAATCTCTTTTTTCATGCTTCCCAACTTGTTCCTGATATGTTCCACTATGTTCAGCACATGTATCTCCATCTGCAAGCTACCTACTCTTGCTCGACATTCATCCTCCCAATCAACACCATCTTTGAAAACTTTGCGATGTTTCAAACCTACTACACTTCCTACTTATATGTTTTCATTCATATTCCACTTGTTTTCTCATCCTGCTACTTGAGAAGAGACAGGAAAAAAAATGCTTAAGAAAAAGGTGGAAAAGAAAAGCTGGGTTTAGGCCAAATAGAGTTGTCAGGATCAGATTTTTACGTCACTTTAAAACAGTTGACAAACTGTGGGAATATAAAAAGAATCCATACTTAGTTTTGCATATCTGGAAAAAGTATACAATAAGAGAAATCACTTCAAAATGCTACAATTATATGGTGTAAAATATTACATCAAGTATTACATAGTCAGAAGTTAGAAATGAAAGAAGCAGGAAGATGGTTTGGATGTAAATCAAGTATATGACAAAGGTACATACTGTCTACAAGTTAATTAATCATTTATATGGATCACATTATAAAAGAAAGTCGCTTATTAAAGCTAATTTTAGAATCAGGGATATCAAACTTAGGTCTTTGCTTTATGCAAATGATGTTATACTCCTGAATAAATTCAATACAAGTTTGCATGTTGGTTGGCTTATGGTGTACTGGTGCAAGAACAGCAAAGATCATAATGTGTCATAGAAAAGGTGGCAGCAGTACTCAAGGTATTAATAAATAATCAGAAAGAGATAAACTACTAAATAATAAAATATGTATAAATAAAATATAAAGAATCATATAAATAAAACTTATAATCAAATGTGTTTGTATAAATTAATTCTTTGTAAAAAGTAAAAAATATCATGCAATTTGTCCAAATCTGAAACATATGTTTGAGTGTATGTAGCTTGGCTGGATAGGTGAAATTTTCATTCTCTCTCTCTCGTGTGGAGTGCTGGCACTCCACCAGAATATGACAAATGGTAAGATGCATGTTGCATTTTTAACACAAAGGTGGGTCATTATCCCTTAGTAAATAAGAATGTGTAAGATGACTAACCTACATTCTCTTCTGTTTCGATGTTGACTAGAAAACTAGTCAACATCGAAATCATGTCAATGCTTAATTTCAGGCTTAATATCATGTAATATATTTGTCAGTGCTTCTTGCCATGATGACTGCTATTGGACAATTAATTTCATCTTATAAACTGCATGTAATCTGTATATAGTACTGTCAAACAGTATGTCAAAAAACGTATGAGCCAATTTAGCACAACAGAACATCAAAATTAAGGGTCTTCATTTTGTACAACAGGTGTAACACCTGACATAGCACCAGACATGGATAGTACACAGGAGAGGGGAGAGAATGTAAAGAACTCAATGAGTCTGTATAAATTACACTTTTAGTAGAGGTTTTCTTTTATAGGCACAAGTGCAAGCTGAATGGCATGAAACTGCTGTATAATTATTGCAATCAGATGGGATCTGGTTGGACATAGTAATGTCAGGAAACACAACAGCACAGCTAACAGAGATCTCTGACTTTGAACCATCAGTACAGCTGGGCAAGGAATTTCAGTAGGCAGCTCTATATGCATTAAATACTTACAATTAGACAGATGATGGAGTACGAGTATTCTGTAGTTGACAAAGTGAGAGGTTGAAGGATGGAGAGCAAACATGCCATCTAAGAATAGTGTTATTTTTGGTGCAGGTAATGTTGTCAACATTCATGCCAACAGCTTGCAAAATATCTCTATAATATGCATACAAAAAGGACTTATAGCAGTCTGATGCAGGTGATATTGAGCTTCCCAATGTGCAGAAAAAAGAAACTAATCCACATACGATGCTCTAGAAGAGACTATCTTTAGGACATAATTAAGAGACAACTGTTTCTGTCTAAATGATAGAGGTGGTTCATTTGCTTCAACATAAAAACTTTGAGTAAGCAATGTGCAAAAGGAACCATGAGCTATCTGTATAAGCTGATTATAAATGGGTTTTCAAACAATGCAGGCTATTCTGCCTTGCAGAACCATTGACTTGAGACTATAATCCAACTTTGAACATATAAGCACATGATAAAGAAGAAGCAATGCAGGTCAATCTATGTCCTATCCAGTAGAGGACAGTGTGAAAGAGGTTCAATGCTCTTATACACTTTCCTCTTAGTTGACAAATGTGTGCAAGGAATGTGTTTTCTCTAAAAGATGAGTCACAAGAACTTGGCTTCTGTTGCTACTGGAATAACAGTTTGTCTGATTCTTAATTCAAGATCTTAGTGAAAAGTGCGTTTTTGCACTTCTCACTCATCATTAATCATCAGGATGAGGAGACTCATCATTAACAGCAACCCCACCATGGAAAAGGAAAATTCTGGTACTTCATCATTTTTGGACATCCTGCTTACTCGAACTTCTTCTGGTACCTTATCTACAAGCATCTTTCGAAAGCCCACATTTACTGGCAGATACATTCATAAAAAGTCTGCTCACCATACATCTCAAAAATTTGGCATTCTTAAATCTCTAATTAATAGGGCACATAAAGTTTGCTCTTCTCCAGAAATCTTACAACAAGAACTTGCCATCATTAAAAAGTTAATGGTATCTAATAATTACCACCCTAATCAAATCCAACAGATAATTGAATCTTATGTTCCAATACCTAAGGTTTCTTCAACAGTTCGCAGAGTTCCAATCCCCTACATTCCAGGAATCTCAGAACCTATAAGTAGAATTTTAAAAAAGTACCAATTGATTCCCACTTATATTCCTATCAACAAAATTTCTTCCTTATTGCCTTCTACAAAAGATAAACTGTCATCTGTCTTTGGCTGGCGTACAAAATTCCTTGTGAATGCGATGTTTCTTATTTTGAACAAACTGGCCATTCTGTGGAAAATAGAATTAAAGAACATCAATATTATATTGATTATAACAAACCTCCGAAGTCTGGTCTAGCACAACACAGTATTACCACTATCCATAATATCCGGTGGAATAAAGCTATTCTCCTTCATAGATGCAGGTTCAAATATGAACGCCTCTTTAAAGAAAGTTGTGAAGCTTTTTTACACCGACCAAATTTAAATCAAAACGATTGCCTCTCTCTCTCTCTCTCTCGAAGATCTGGGAGACTTTTATTTTATGTAATCATTAAAAAACTAATTATCTTAAATATTAATTATTTATTAATTTCTTTCATTTCCTAGCTCGCGACAACATTGTGTTTTAATAGGTGATCCACCGAATGTTCGTTACTTGTATTCTATTCCTATCTGTTTGTAACACTGAAGATGTACTATTAGTTTTAGTAAGAAATATCTACCCTATTTATTAATTCAAGTTATTACTGTGGACTTATGTGTAGTTTGTAATAATTAAACTGTTATTATGTATCTGATAGAACAATTTTTTATAAATTATGAATTATTAATGCTTTGAAGACTTACTCTTTAGTCAGAGAAGCCTCCCACATATGAGCAACTGTTGGTCCATCAGCAACTGTATGCTCACAATTTATTCCTGCCATTGCATTACCAAATATTATAATATTTAAAGATTTGTCAAACCATATAGTTTTTCCATCGCCATGCAAAAGAAACTTTCCTCTTTCAGTTAAATTCTTTGGCTTTTGATCCAACAATGCTAACTGGAAAAAAAAAAAAAAAGAAGTATTCCATGAGTAGAATGCAAATACCAATTTTCAAATGCAAATGCTGTTACTGATTAATAAAGTGAATAAAAATTACTCTTATTACAGATAACACTATGAGCATTGGTATTTTATTTTTTTCTTTAAAATGTCCACTGAATACATAAAAACAAAAGCAGTTCCTCCACCCAGATATATTTGTGAATATGGACAGTTTTGAGAGGTTTGCCTTTATCTGCATGCAGTAATTGTTCTTCTCTGATTGTCTTTTCATTATTATTATTATTATTATTCAGGCCTCCATGGAATCAAGAGACTCATAGCAGGAGGTCCCTCCTAGGAAACATGAAGTCTATCACACCACATCCTAAACTCACCGATCGCTCTCGCCCTCATCAAGCAATGCATCCCACGGTTCAACACCATCCTCCTGCTCGCAGCTTCCCTTCATAACCTCCAAGGATCTCCTCCTGTCATCACCCCCCCCTCCCCTGCCATTTCACCAAGCGGAAGAACTCTCCAGCATCAACCCTGCAACCATCTCCCAACAGTTCAAATGTCTCAATCATATCACTTCTCTTTCCTCCATCCATAAGGAACTCCACAGTCCACACCCCTTCAGCCAATCCTCACAACCAACACTGTACAGTCCTGAAGACATCCCTGTTATCCACCTCTGTATCCTTTCCGCAGTTAATTTATCCCCCTTAAAATCCCGTGGGTTCCCCCTTCAAATCCCGTTCAGTTCATGGTTGTCATTTTGGATTGATATTGGGAAGGACTTGGAATATACAATAATGGATTCTTTACTAGCTACATATATACATATGCATGTATATATATGAGAAGATTATTCACAAGCTGAAATGACCTAGATTCGGCATAGTACCATCAATGGCCAGTCTGCAGAATAACTATTTTAAAGCTGTTAACCCCGAAAAGAAATGTTGCATATCTCCATCATTCTAATGTAATTCTAAAAACATTACTCATGTTACATGCTTGAAAGAAACTGGGAGAAAGTAAACCAATTTTTTGATCCAAGCATGGAATCTAAACATAATTTTTTTGCTCACTCTGTAATTTAACAAATTTATTTGTTTTACGACTGCACCAATTAAATTATCCTTTGAGTGTGAAACTGTAAGAATCTTAAATGAAAACAAAGTAGATATATTTCCCCTATACGTCTGACCCTTAAATTTTGATTCAGTCATGGCTTAAACTTATAACTTAGCATATTATAAATATCTTGCCCCACATTTGTCAGATACATGCAGGTTCGTAGTTCTGATTTCAGTGCATTGACAATAAGCCTCAATGTGTTGTTCACAAACTAATTAGCAAAGAAATCTATTGACAATGTTCAACATATATATGAACATGGGTTTTTCATCCCACATACAGAAAAATTGGCCTTCAGAACACATGCAATTTACAGACAAAAAATACTACTTTATTCTCCAAATTTCATTCATAAGCAACGTGGTGACCTCGGCAGTTTGATGATTGCCTTCTCTGCCAGTCTCCCAGGTCACAAACTGTGCTGACCTCTTCACTTGAGACACTTGGTTGATGGTGTTGGTGTAGACGGAGAGTTTGCAGAGTAGGTGACCTTCCTTGGTGAGTCTTTGGACTCCTTGGAGGTGTCACGTTATTAATAATAATAATAATAATAATAATAACTAATTTCATGTGATTCTATCTTAGCCTTAGTTCTCCTACAATACTAACATTTCTATCTTATAACCTATATATAACTTAATGCTTATTACTAGTTATTCCTATTCATCTAACATTTTAACTTGCCAAGTGTGAGCTCGTTTAACAATAGCTTACATTCACTACATACAGCAGTTTGCTTACTCACAATAGATACTGTTAAATTGTGAATGAAACTACATTGTGTAATTTATTTTTTTTCATTCACATTTAACATTGCTTATTATGTATTAATCATGATTTGTATAAAAATTATTTATTATTCCTTAATTTAGGATTACTATTTAAATATTTATTCTAAACTTAACCTACTATTAATTTATTAAGCAATAATATGTGCAGAATTTATGATAACTAAAATATATATGATTTAACGAAAAGTATTATTATAATTAATTCTATACGTAATGAAAAAGCTGATTAAGTAGCTCAAATATTCTGTTTATTCTTATTTGTGAAAATTTAACGTTATTTAATCACTCATGTAGTAGTAGTAGAGCATTGTATTACATTAGCGAAATGTTTGCGTTCATTTGTTGTCATGGAGACGCATGAAATAAACAAGCACGAGTCGAAGAGAGCGTGACCTTCGGACTGAAAGGAGAAGAAAAATAATAGAAGATTTTTAATTAGAGAGAAGAGAGGAAGTTTTTGCGGAGCGGGAAGGAAGGTAGGATACAAGCAAAGGAAGTGGAAGAAAATTATAAGTTCTCTAGGGCAGAAATTCATGAGAATAGTGTTTAGAAGTGAGCCAAAACATAGTGAATCATATACTTAGCTGCAAGTGAAGTCAGCTGTGTTGTAAAGGAAAATTAATGCCGTAACCGGATAAATAAAGAACTGGACATTCAATGGAAAATTCTGATTAGTTCTAGTTAGTCTAGGATTACGTCTTAATTCTATGTTGCCCTGAGAAGAATTATATTGAAATTAACTAGTTTGAGAAAAGTAAACAAGGAGAATTATCAATGCCTTATTGATGTGCTTTTTTTTTAGAGTAGTGAAGCGCGATTAACAGTAGTTCAGTTAAATCGTTGGAGAATTTTTATAAATGTGTTCCGCTAACGTAAATAAGTTAAATTATAGGTGTGCTCACAATTAATTGATGTATTGAAGATTGTATCGGGTAAGAGTAGTCATACTTGTTTGTTTGTTCTAACATTAACATATCTTCGAAGTTCAAAGTCCGGAATAAGATTGCTTGGAATATCGTCTACCTTGATTAGTGCTTCCTGTGAATTTTAAACATTAAGTACAGCTGATAGATATGTGGAGACTGATTAAATAAGAAGTTTCGTTTTATTAACTTGAGTTAAGAAAGCTTGTGATTTTGAAACTGTGAATTGTGTGAAAGTTTAGAACATTGAATTGGCATGAGTGACTTAGCAAAATGTATTAAGTTGATTGTATTGTTTCATTTTAAAGCAGAATTCTTGTATTTGTTATATATATCATATATTAAATGTTTTATTTTGTTAATCTAAATATTGTGTTTGCCTGAATTCCTTTTTATTGCGCCGTTCATAAATATTCGAATCTTGCAGGAACCCCAAGTGGAATAGTAAATAATTCGGCCTAAATAAATGAGGAGACTGCTAGCTTAATTAAAAATTGATCCTACTATTTTATATAGACTAATCTAAAAAGAGGGTGGTGCAGTATAATTATAAATTTCCCTACTTTTTGGATCGGTGATCAATTTGCAATTAGTTGTTATATTGATAAGAGTGACTTGAACCAAGATGGCGGATTTAGAACATAACATGAAAATAGAACGTCACGACAATACTTATTCAAATACATCATGAATATTTACATTAGCACAATCAAATATGGAACAAAGTCACATAATGTGAATTGTCCAGAAGTATTTACATACCCTTTTAAGTACTTACGAGTACAGTTCCACATATTTCATTCTTTCAACTCGATTTCTTTGTCTACATGGTAATGTTCCTGTTCTTCTGGCTGTATACTTGTTCTTTCTTTCCAACCTTTTTCTTTATCGTTGATATTCTTTATCCTCCAAATTCCATTCATAAGCAATGTGGCGACCTTGGCCCTGTGATGATTGCTTTCTCTGCCAGTCTCCCAGTGATGAACTGTGCTGACCTCTTCACTCAAGATGCTCGGGCAACCAACTGTAGGTTGTCACATGGCAGTGGACCAAGGGAAAAAAAAAGGCTAAAAGCCACAAGGCACCCTCCTTCCTGATGTGAGAGCTTTTATATCAAGTCCTGCATGTAGTACTAATGCATGTATCTCAAGATTCCCATCACAGAGTCATGTTAACATAGGAATATGCTGATGTCACAACTCATGCTATGCAGTTTGATTAACACAAAACTTTTATGACAAATCTAATATATACAAGATATTTTTCATAAAGTCATTACATACAAGAAATTTAGTATTTTGGTAAACAATGACAATATCATTTATATTTTTCATTCTAGTTAACAACTTGAAAAAGTGAACATGATACAATGTTAATCATGTGAGATTTTACAGTGGGCATTATCTCTTCAGTAGATGAAGAGAACTATTGCATTAATGAGTCATCTTGGCAAAGTGCTGATGAAAATACTAACAGAACGCCTGAAGGGGCATATGGAGGAACATCTTCCGGATGAGCGAGCCGGATTTCGACAAGATTGAAGTGCAACAAATACTCGTACTAAGACTAATAGCAGAGAAAGCTCAAAGAAAGAACAAAAAGATATATTGCTGTTTCGTGGACTTCCAAAACGCATTTGATAATATTGACCAAAACATAACATGGGCTGTCTTGGAATCCTATGGTGTGGACAATAAATTGATCCGCCTGCTGAAAGATATAAACAGCCAACACAAGCAAAAATTAGAATAGCAGGTGAGACTGGAGATTGGTTTGCCACAAATTCAAGGCACAAGACAAGGGGACCCAATATCACCAATCATCTTCATCACACATCTGGGAAGAACACTAGATAAGATTAAAGAAGGTGGAGGCATTTCAATAAATGGCATGAGAATAAACTACCTCTGCTTTGCAGATGACATCGTCGTGATTGAAGAAGACGCAGCAAGGCTGGAACAGACATTGCAAACACTATACACAGAAGGAAAAAGATATGGACTAAATGTCAACTTTGAAAAAACTAAAACAATGATGTTCGGACAACAGGAGTTACTGGACGGAGTTACAATAGACAGATTTCAACTGGAAAATGTGGAACACTTCACATATCTTGGATGCCACATGACGCATGACTTGGACCCCGTGGACCCCATTTTTTTCTAGTATCAAGGAGGAATTTGATTCTGGAATGCGAGTCATTAATTTTCTGCAGGAAGTTCTTGCCAAGTATTTTTTTCTCTAGATAGCAAAGTCAGTACAATAATAATACACCCAGAGAGAGAGAGAAAGAGAGTTTTGGATTCAGAGCAGATTTACTTCTAAATGTTCATCATCAAATTCCTGATAGCTATCCTTGGGGGGGGGGGGGGGGGTACAAGATAATTAAGATAGAACCACATGAAAAATTTATATCATTACTAACTTCCTATCTACAATTTTCCTCCAAATCAATCTGTTACCTGTCAAGACTACATTATCAGATCATATATTTGTCGTCTAAGGAACTTTTTACTGTATTAATCCATCTACATCTTCATCTTCCTCTGGGTCTTTTTTTCTGTCAACCTGGCAAAGAACAGTTCTTTTGCTATTCTTTCCTCTCTCCCATTCTGTTTAAGTCACCATACCACTAAGATTAGCTTTGCTAACACATTCCTAAATGCCAACAATGGCAAGTTCTATCCTAATATACTGATTTTTAATGTGATATTGCACTTGATGCCATCTGTTCACTCCACTATCTTTCTTGAAACTCTCATATCAGAGGTCTCTAGTCTTTGATCAAGTGTTTTTTTTCTAACTCAGCTCTCAGTTCCTTAAGTAAAATTGGTTTGAACACTGTCTTGTATATAGCTAATTTAGTTCTGACCAATTTCTTTCTTATTCCATATAAATTTATTCTGCTGACTTCCTACCATACCAGCTTTACTAATTCTGTTTTCTATTTCTATATTTAATTTACCATCTTCACTAAATATTGTACCTAAATTGCTGAAATATTTTACTTGCCCTATAGGACTTGTACAGCAACTGCACCCATTCAGGATATATAGTTGAAGTTTTTCAATGTTTCTGCCTTTTGTATTTTTATTGCTGATTTTCATACCAAAGCTATTACAACAGTTATTCAATTTAGTCAGGGAATCTTGCAGACTTGTACTGGATTTATTCAGAAGTATAACATCATCTGCAAAAAGAAAATAACTAAGATTAACACTGCCAATTTGATATCAGATTTAATACCACTTTCCTTTATAATGTGATCCATACAGATAATGAATAACAGTGGAGTTAGGGTACACCCCCTTGTCACACACTTGATTTAACATCAAACCATCTTCCTGTACTTCCTTCAATTCTAACTACTGACTTATAGCTTAAATAGAGACTGTACTGCTAGATATAAGGTCCTATTTATGCCATATAACTGTAGTATTTTGAAGAGCTTTCTTTTTGGCACATTGTCATATGCCTTTACCAGATCAACAAAACTTAAACACAAATCCTTGTTATTTCCAAAGATTTCTCAACTATTTGTCTTAAAGTGAAAATCTGATCCTGACAATCATTATTTGACCAGAATCCAGCTTGTTCAAAGGTTCCTTTCCACAATATTTCTTTGCTGTTTCTCAAATATACTTGAATAAATCTAATCATGAACACTCAGTAAGGAAGTACCTCTGCAATTCTAACATTCAGTTTTCTTTCTCTTTTTTATAAATGGGTACTAAGAGAGCTCTGTTCCAATCATCTGGAATTCAATCTTGTGACCAAGCCTTCTGAATTATGCAATGTAAAATTGTAAAACAGCCACTGCAAAACTTTTGTACCTCAATATTTCAGTATTTATAGTCAAACTAAGGGGGCAGATTGGTTTAATGTGTGCACTGTTCAGCCAAACAGCTGAGCAGTAGTCAGCAGTTGAGAAAACAAGGCCCAAAGCAGATGTCCTTAATGTGGAGTACAAGTCCCTCATGTTGTTCTGGAAAGTTTATGCAGTATATTATTTCTAGTCCTGAGTTTAGCAGCAAAATTGGAGAGATGTCTATTAAAGGAGAGCGTTCTAGTGACTTAGAGGAGCTAAACCACTTCTCAAAGAAGTGGTTTAGCTCCTCTAAGTCACTAGTTATTGTTAGTTAGTATGTGCTTTATAATATGGAGGTTCTGGTGTTGGGATGTGATGCATAGATCATCAGCATATGTGAATTTTCTAGTCGTTGTCCTTGGAAGGTCAGAAATATACAAATTGAATAGAAGAGGGGCCAGAACTGACCCTTGTGGGAGCCAACTGTTAAGTATTCTTGGCTTTCTCATATCATCTATAACTACCTGTAGTGTTCTATTAACAGCATCGATCAGAGGGGTCATTTTTTTTACATTTCAGTATTTTAAGAAGCTTGTGGATCATGCCGTTCCTCCATACAGTGTCATATGCAGCTGTCAGGTCTATAAAGACTGCACCAGTAGGGTAGGATATCTGGTAAAGATAATTAGTTTTCTTTTCCTGTTTCCATAGCGAAATTAATTCGTGGACGTAAATTATTCATGTTAGTTGAAAAGGTAATTTCTTTGTTGTGGAGCCAGATAGCAAAAAACGTTGTCTATGTAATGTACCCAAAATGAAGGCTGAATGTGTATGGATGAGAATAGGATGCATCTAAATGTTTCAAATAGATGTTGGCGAGAGCAAGAGAGACAGAGTGGTCTTCCCATTGCAGTTCCTTCAACTTGTCTGTAAAACAAGTTGAAGACTTTTAAATTTGTTCATTGTTTTAGTTCTATCTTGTATTCTATTATCTAGTGCTACTGATGATGATCTGTAATTTTCAGATCAAAATATATAGCTTTTAATAAATTTTACTCATTCTTTTCTTGTGATATCATGTGAATTTTAAGAAAAATTTGGTGCAATTAGTATTCTTAAAACAACAAATCACTCCTTTCTGCAATAATTAGAAATATGAAATTTATTTCCCCTTTAAAATTGTTCTAGTGAAAAGAATGATAATTGAAAAGTAATGATAGCTTAAATTCAAGCTTGGTCTGGTCATCCACATTAGGCCTACAAGCAAATGAAGAAATTGAAGAAATACAGCTTCACCACCAACATGTGGCTACAATGCAACATGTGAATGCCAGCAGGACAACAACAAAAGTCTACTGGAACTTCGAATTCTATAGATCCTTGTCCCTGAGGATGACAAGCAGTAAAGTATGAGAAAACCTAGGATATTTATTTAGGATATTTGCATCAATTAGAAATGTATAAAGCACTTATATAAAAAAAAAATCAGTATATAAAGTAATTTCTGCTTTACATTTCTGAAAGTCTCTTCATTTTGATGTATTACAATTAACAAGTTTTTACATATTTAATTCAATCAATGATGCATCTTTTTTAGAATAGGAAGGAAAAAGTTTCTTACAAAAAATATAGATCTCTCTATTAAATTTAAGCTCTCCCTATTAACACCTGATGACATGAACTGCTTTCTAATATTAGCCCAAGATGAACGGTCTAACGTTGTTAAAGCTGCAATACATTTTTCCTCTGAAGACAAAGAATCTGCATAAAAAGATTTAAAAACAAGTTTTGTTAAAATAGTTTAATTATCTCTTACTAATATACCTTAAAAAAACTAACTACTAACTAACAGTGAACTTTATGTCTCTACCTACCAAATGACAGTCTCTGAAAAAAAAAATTTCAAAGAGTGTACAGGATACTATGATAATACATGCTTAGTCTGTAATTTATCAGTATTCTGATGTTATCAGATGTTATATTTCAGTCTTCTATGGCACTTCTGATGTCTCTAGATCTTGATCATTCTCTTGATCTATTTTCTGCCATCCTAGAATTAAACACCTGATCTGCTAACTTTCTTCTCCATTTCTGTTTAAGTGACCATACCACCATTATTAGCTATGCTTACATAATCTTAGATGCAATTAATGTCAAGTTCCTTCCCAATATCTTGATTTTTAATATGATGTAACTGCCATCTGTTTATTACCCTCTGCCTTGCTTTCTTTTTTTTTTTCAAAACTCTCATCCATGGTTCCATAGAAATGAAATAGTTAATCAACTATTTCATTTCTAACCCAACTTTCATATCCATGAACAATGTCTTGGTTCTCTACAATTCAAAAATAAATTTTTGCTGAAATAGCTGAAATATTTCACCGTTTTATTTTCAATGTTTTTATTTTTATGATTTTAAATGAATTAATTGCTGATTTTCAGCAAGAAGATGAATTTTATCACTCGATGTGAAACCTTCCCAGTTACCGGAGGCCTGAAGTGGCTTGATAAACTTCCATGTTTGGTCTCTAGAGCAGTTTCAGTCTCTAATCAAGACTGAAATTCTGTCTTTTCTGCCTGGAACTCAGAACATTAGTATGACATGCACTTGATAGACTTAATACATAAATATACAAATAAAAACAATGGTCAATGAGTGGCTATAAACAACACATTATAAGATCACTCACAAAAAAAAGTGCTAATTAAGATGAAACAACTAAGATGTGAATACATTAGAGAATAGCTTTATCTGAACTTCTGCAGTCATAAAAATCCTGACCAGAAAAATGGCAATTTCAGATCTATTCAATTCGTATAATATAAATAACAAGAACCTGCTAAAAACTATGATTCATTTTAAACAAGAACCTGCTAAACTATGATTCATTTTAAAACTTTGACACACTTTTCTTTTAAATATGATATTTAATTTTTATCCTGCTAAGACTGAATGGTTATCATTTCTGATTTCAAATTTGATTACATGAAACATTGCTGTAGGAACACAAGAACTTATTTTTCTTAGCATACAAACATTCCAAAGAAGAGGGTTATTTTTTGGGTTTTTTTTGAGAAAAAAGTAGAATTTTATTCTTATTATTACTCTTATTAGCAGTTTTAAATTTTTAGGTTGTGGCTTAAACTTATTACTTACTTATTACAGGTGAAAAATGTACACAAAATTGTCTTTTTTTTTTTTTTTTAAGAAAAATGAATGTCTAGCTAGGCTCAAAAGAATGAAGTTGCCCTTAAAATACCAATCATAAGCTCTATATTAATACAGGCATACCCAGTGGTGAGCTATGAAAAATTTAACAAAGGGCTCACATCGTCGAGCAAAAAAAAAGCTGTATTTCACACAAAAACTTTTATTAATACAGCTTGTGTACAAATGCCAATCAAAAAGTATGAGGGGACAATCAACCTATAAAGACTATCATTTTTAAACAAATATTTCATGATCCAAACATGAAATATTTGCACACAATCATCTGTGTTAATTTATCTTACATAAGAAAAACATTTTTTAACTACCAAAATATAATAAGAATAAAATCTTTTATAATCGCACATATGAAATAGTCCACACTTTTTATAAACAAAATAAATTTCTTTTGTTTGTGATAGAAGTTTTTATGACAAACAATCTATAAAGAATAAATAAATATTATCTAAACACAATAATATTGAAGTACATTATATTTCTCTTCTGTTTTTATACTTCAAGTGATAATCAACAGTACCAATCAAGGAGCATTATTTTATAGTTCCTATTTATTTATATGCAATTACCAAAAGTGAATTCTTATTTGTAAAATGGTGGTAATAGTGACTATAATATTTTATTTAATAAAATCACTTTGTTAGGTTACCGTATGAGTTTGTCGCTTAATATATTTCAAAAAATTATGCTTTTTTTTTTAAAAAAAATAAAGAAGTAAACAAGAAGAACAAGGGGCTCGCAAATTTGAGAAAAAATTAACAAAGGGCTTGGGCGAGCCCCCGCAATCCCCTTATAGCTCACCACTGGGCATACTCCGCTCAAATTAGGTTCCGGACTGCCAGCATATAGTGAATCATTAGCTTTTTCCCTCCACTTGTAGATGCAGGTAGTGGTTTAATAACATTTTAAAGCATGTCAGACGTGCAAAGAAAAAAAGTTATTCTGAATAGCTTGTCTTAAGGAAACACACACCAACCACTTTGATCATCGATCTACACCATTAACAGTTTTCCCATTTCAGTAATAAGACTGTCGCATTTACTGAGAAAGCACTTTTCACTTCACTAAGAACTTTATTTTTGAACAATAACAGCAGACGATACCCTATCATCACTAAATGTAATAATTTTAATAGTAGCATGCAATAGCTTTATGTGTCTTCTTTTTCTTTTTACTGAATTAACAGCATCCTAAATCTGTATTTTATCTGCCAATATTAACAATAATGAAATGAAATAAAACAAAATAAATAGCCTCTGTTGTGCAACTGGAAGAACGACAGTATGTTGCGCCCTTCAATTGGAAAAGGCATAAGTTCAATTTTTGTCGTGATGGGAGGAATTCTTTATATATATATATATATATATATATATATATATATAAAGACTCATCAATATATATATATATCTATTGATGAGTCTTCGAACTCCTTGAAGGTGTCACAAAATAATAATAAAAAAATAATAGTTATACGCAGCTTATAATTCACAGCAAAACACCAAAACAGAGAGAAATGTTATGAGCAATGACACTGCAAATAAAATGATTCATGAATACTGTGCATTACTAGATTCAAGGCAGCATCATGTTGCTAAAATTGTCACACGAGCAAATATGGCATAGTATAAATGGGCATTGGTCATAACTGAAAAATGCTGCATGAGGAGGTCTTCTTAAAGTGAAGCATTGTAAAGTGGGGTATTACTGTAGTTTATTTTCTAAATGAGTTATTATTAATTGAATGTATTACAGAGTGCAGATATGAACATACCCGGCTATCTTGGAGGTAGAGAGTGATGATTATAGTATGAAGTGCAGAGTTTATAACTGAGCCAAAAATTAATAGTGATTAGAAAAATTTTGAAAGATAAAGATCAAAATGTGCATGGAAGGATTGAAACATATGATAAAAAATGAAACGAATTAAAAGAATGATAACTATAGGGGGAAAAAAAGGCAAGAAATAAAATACTTAAAAGCAAGAAATATGAATGAGAGGTCATTGTGAATGACATTGTATTGGCCATTTCAGAGAAATCATTCATCATCAGATAGTGGAAAGTTATGAGTTAGCTGCATGATTCATGATGTGTTAAGTAGAAGTTGGCTTGGCTAGAGAATAATTTATCTTATTTAACTGCTGCCATGAGAATGAGATTAGATAGGGTTTTTGTGTGTTTACTGCATACCGGTTGGTTCTTGCTTCCCTGGAAATCAATACATGATATACTATCAGATTTTTTTTTATATATATATTACTGAGATTACTTAATAATACAGAATATTTAAACTATATGCAAAGTTTTGAGTTGATATTTCTAAAACAATAATAAGGATGCTGTAATGTGAAAATTTCATCATCATCAAATTCTTGATATATACATACTCTCGGGGTTGTACAGGATAATTATTATAGTACCACATTAAAAATTTACACCATTACTAACTTAAAATCAATAATTTTCCTCCAAATTAATCTATTATCTGTCAAGACTACAATACTATCAGATCTTATATTTCTTTCTTTTAAGGTACTTTTTACTGTACCAATCAATCTAATCTTGGTCTTTCTCTGGATCTTTTTCCTGCCAACCTGGCAAAGAACACTTGTTTGGTTAATCTTTCCTCTCCCATTCTGTTTAAGTGACTATACCACCTGAGATTACCTCTGCTAACACATTCCTGAATGCTAACAATAGCAAGTTCTTTCCTAATATCCTCATTTTTAATACGATTCTGCCACTGATGCCATCTATTCACTCCACTATACTTTCTTGAGAACTCTAATATCAGAATTCTCAAATCTTTGATCAAGTATTTTATTCTTAACCCAGGTTTCAGATCCACAAGTTAAAATGGTTTGAATACTGTCTTGTATATAGCTAATTTAGTGTTTTGACTAATTTCTCTCTTATTCAGTTTATATATTTATATTTAACTGAATAAATTTATATTCCATATAAATTTATTCAGTTCACTTCCTACCATACCTGTTTTGCTCATCCTGTTTCTATTTCTATATTTAATTTGCCATCTTCACTAAAAATCATGCCTAAATAGCTGAAATGTTTTACTTGTTCTATGGGTTTCATTTCTTGGATAGCTAAGAAATGCTATCCAAGAAATGAAAAGACTTGAAATTGGAATTTTAGGAATGAGTGAAGTTAGGTGGCCAGGATCAAGCAAAACTCAAGTCAATGAGATGACAATGTATCACTCTGGAAGTTGTGAAAACAACCATCAAAACGGAGTTGGAATAATAATAAACAAAGAGATCAATAAGTTACTGTTGAGCTTCATCCCTTACTCAGATAGGATGATGTTATTAAAACTGAAAGGACAACCACTAGATGTTAATCTTATACAAGTCTATGCCCCTACTGCTGACAAGAGTGATACTGAGATTGAAGAATTTTATGATCAATTAAAAGAACTAATGAAAAATACAAAAAAGCATGATATTAACATAGTAATGGGTGATTTCAATGCTAAAATTGGGAAAGGTAGAAGTGGAGATGTAGTTTGCGAACATGGACTGGGCACAAGAAATGAGAGAGGTGACCGTCTTTTTCAATTCTGCCAGGAAGAGGAGCTAATAATCACAAACACATGGTTTAAGCTACCACCTCGATCGCCAAGTATACACCTCGATTGTATACTTGGAGATCACCACAGGATAATAATGGGAATATAGTCAAAAACCAAACTGATTACTTACTAATTAATCAACGATTTCGAAGTTCTATAAAGAGTACAAAAACCTATCCTAGTGCAGATATTGCTTCTGATCATAACCTACTGGTGGCAGAGTTACAACTTAGACTGAAAGCTATGCTTAAGAAACATCAACAAAATAGGTTTGATTTGGGAAAATTAAAAAACACAGAGATAAGAAGCAAATTGAGTCAAGATCTGAATCAAGAGCTAGCACTTATCAAGAATGATGACATCATGAGGGTTGATGAATCGTGGGACAAATTGAAATCTGTCTTCATAGAGAAATGTACCAATACCTTATGCCTAATAGAGCAGTAAAAAAGAAAGATTGGATGACTGATGAAATTCTTTCTCTCATGGATCAATGCAGATCATATAAAAATCATAATCCAACAAAATATACAGAGGTTCAGAAAATTATTAAACACAAGATCAAAAAAGTAAAAGAAATCTGGATGAATGAAAAATGTAAAGAAATAGAAATTCTACAGGAAAAACATGACAATTTTAATCTACACAAAAAGATGAAAGAGACCTCAGGTATATATAAGAAAAAACAATTCTGCATCCTTCGAAACAAAAAGGGAGAAATTATATCCAAAAAGGATGACAAAATACAAGAATGGGTGAAATATATAGAAGAAATCTTTACTGATGACAGACAGAACTCAGAAAATACTTATGAACATATGGAAGGTCCATGCATTCTAAAATCAGAGGTAGAATGTGCATTAAACTCAGCTAAAAATGGTAAAGCCCTAGGACCAGATAGGATACCGGCAGAAATAGTAAAGTTATTAGAAGGTGACAACATTAACATATTAGTAAAGCTATTTAATAAGATCTACGATACAGGCATAATCCCTCAAGACTGTTTACAGTCGACCTTCATCATGCTACCTAAAAAAGTAAATGCGAAAACTTGTAATGACTATAGAATGATCAGCCTAATGAGTCACGTTCTCAAAATGTTTCTGAAAATAATTCAAAAAAGAATATACAGAAAATGTGAAGACACCATCAGTGATACCCAATTCGGCTTTAGAAACGGCTTGGGAACAAGAGAGGCCCTTTTCTGTTCTCAGATCTTATTTCAAAAATGTATTGACCAAAACAAGGTAATATTCATTTGCTTCATCGACTTCGAGAAAGCATTTGACAAAGTCCAACATGCTAAAATGATTGTACTATTAAAAAGAATTGGATTAGATGGTAAAGACATCAGGATCATTGAAAACTTATATTGGAACCAAAAGGCATCTGTTCAAGTTGATGACATTATTACAGACTCCATTAACATCAAACGAGGAGTAAGGCAAGGATGTGTGCTGTCACCTCTTCTTTTTAACATCTACTCAGAAGTCATATTTCAAAAAGTCTTGGAAGGAAGAAAGGAAGGGATTAGTGTAAATGGTGAAATCATCAGTAACATCCGATATGCCGATGATACAGCTCTTCTGGCTGACAATATTCAGGATCTTCAAAATATTTTGGAGCTAATAAATGCAGAGAGTGAAAAAATGAAATTAAAAATAAATATCACCAAAACTAAATTCATGGTCATAAGTAAGAAACCAATTCTTAATTTAGCAGTTTCTTTAAATAGGAAACAAATAGAAAGAGTGGCAAAGTTTAAATATCTCGGATGCTGGTTAAATGAAGATTGCAATCCAGAAATGGAAATAAAAGTTAGAATTGAAATGGCAAGAAAAAAATTTTCTCTTGATGAAATCAACACTGTGTAACCGCAGTTTAAACTTAGAGCTTAGAGTACGCGTGGTTAAATGCTATGTATGGTCTGTACTGCTGTACGGTGCAGAAACGTGGACCTTGAAGACAACATCAATAAAAAGACTTGAAGCCTTTGAGATGTGGTTATACAGACGAATGTTAAAAATCCCATGGACAGCGAAAACGTCCAATCAGGAAGTACTGAAACAAATGGGGAAATCATGTGAACTTTTAGATACCATAAAAAGAAGGAAAACTGCATATCTTGGTCACCTACTTCGTAATGAAAAATATAAGATACTTCAATTGATTATAAAAGGGAAGATAAATGGAAGAAGAGGACAAGGAAGACAAAGAAAATCTTGGCTGGCAGATATCAGACAGTGGACTGGTATGAACTCTGAGAGACTGCTCAGAATAGCTGAGAATCGCTCAAAATTTGCCAAGGTGGTCGCCAACCTCCGATAGGAGATGGCACTCAAAGAAGAAGATGGGTTCACCATTCAGGATACAGCTGATTTTTTGAATGTTTCTGCCTATTTTCATTGTCTTTGTCTTTTTATTGCTGATTTTCAAACCAAAGTTATTACAACAGTTATTCAATTTAGTCAGGGAATCTTGCAGACTTGTGCTGGATTTCTTTAGAAGTATCTGCAAAAAGTAAAGTAACATCACCAATTTTAATATCAGATTTAGTATCACTTTCCTTCATAATGTGATCCATATAGATAATGAATAACAGTGGAGATAATGTGTACTCTTGTCACACACCTGATTTTACTTCAAACCATCTTTCCATACCTCCTTAATATGTTAGGCTCAACAGCCTAAGGTCTGCAGTATTAATATGAAATCAGAAAAAAAATAAAATAAAATAAAAATATCCAATGCCTTATACTCCAATAATGTCAAAGTCACATATTCTATTGAGAGTTTATTTTTCACTTGGTTAGACTATAATAAGTTTAGTTTAATCCTTTATCCAAGTGTGAGCAAACAAAGTTTGCGCCTGAAAGTATCTTCAGGACTGGGGTAAGGTAGTGCAACACCAGTCCTGAAGATATTTTCAGGCGCAAACTTTGTTTGCTCACACTTGGATAAAGGATTAAACTAAACTTATTATATCACATATTCTAGTTAAATCAAAAAAACTGTGGAAGATAATGAATATCAAATTCAGTCATCATCTTTATTTAATCAAAGTCTAGCTGCTGTGAAATATTTTGGTTTAAGGGAGCTAAATTTTAAGTCAAAGATTTTCAAAGCTTTCATACAACTTACCTTCATGCTTATCTGCATCTTCCAATATCCAGTTCAGTTGCTCTTCAAGTGATGATGGACAAAGCAGTTGATTTGCAGAGTCCACAATGTCTAGCTTATAATATATGCCTTTCACCATAACAATAATGTGCTGCAACATACAAGGAAAAATACAATGAAATTGTAAACACTATTATATAGAAATAGAGGTAAATCCATCATCAATGACCAGGGAGTTTATGAAAATTCAACCTTTGCTACTGGTATTTCCTTGGTCTTGCACTACTTTAAAGATGTAAACATTGTCCAGGAGCCTGAGTGTTTTCCTTTTTATTAGTGTTTCTGATTAAGGTTTCACTGGCCAGAGAGCTATTTCAAACTCTTGGTTTTCATCAGGGATCAGGCTAAAACCATACAAGGACAAAAACTCATTTCAGTGATGTAGCAATTTTATGTCAGAAAGGTCTTTTAAACAGTGCTATTCCAAGACAACTCTGATGCCAAAGGTAGTATTCTCATAAACTCTTGGGTCATTTTTTAAACTTTTTTAAAGTTTTAAATACAGTTATTTGGCCAAGAAATAATAATGACGAATTTATAATGTCCTCTATTTCTATAATTTTACAAGCCAAACAGAACCATTTCTAGGCTCTCTTTAACTATTGCAAACACTTTCATTGGCATCAATTAATTAACTTTAAATACAGTGTATTCACTTTATATTTTATAAACTTATCCATCTAATATGATATCAAACACAACATTATGACATGATAAATATAAAATTGGACTTGTTATAAGAGACTGTTCAACTGTTTAATATACTTCTTTTTTGCTATTCTTTTGATCCAGAAGAAGACCAATATCTGAGAGGAGTGATATGGTAAGACATGCATTAGAAGACAGAAATATAAGATTTTACAATACCGGAAGTTGACAAAGGCTAATAATCATCACTGATTTTCTGATATGTGTACGCTCAAGGACCAAAGACAATAATGCATGATTTCTGATCCCTGTCCAAAGTTTTCCTCCAAATTAATCTATGACTTCCAATACTGTCAGATATTATAGTTTTGTCTTCTAGGACACTTCTGACAAACATCATTTCACCTAAATATTAGTCTTCCTCTAGGTCTTTTTCCTACCATCTTGGCATTAAGCACTGTTTCTAACCTTTCACCTCCCATTAAATGATCATACCACCTTAGATTAGCTCTGCTCCTACATTCTTGAGTACAATGTCCAGTTCCTTCCTAATATGTTAATTTTTAATATAATTCTACAATTGATGCAACCTGGTCAATCCCCTAATTTTCACTTCACTCTCATATCTGTGGTCTCTAGCTATTTTATTTCTAAGCTACCTCTTGTTACACCTGATATCTTAGGAATATAGTATTCTCAGCTATCATGGTGTAACATGAAGAATAAATATCATAAATTAAAACCCCTGCATAAAAAAAATGAATTATTTAATGGAATATTTCTTGCATCCAGTAAAATGTATAAAACGTAGGGGTTGTTGTTAAAGTAGCTGATAAAGGAAGGAATGTATTAATATTGTAATATGACTTAAAATAAGGAATTCTAACTAAATAAGTAGCTAACAAAAGGAAAGTATAGATTAATATTGTAATACGATTAAAAATGAGAGAGTTAAGTAAATAAGTAGAAAGGGGTGAGTCATAAAATACGTTATGTGAGAGATTAAGTTATTAAGTAGAATTCATAGAAAAAGTTTGAAAGGGGATTAAGTCAGGCTAGCACAAGAAAAGCAAAACTATAGCTTAGGGCCGATCTCCGGATTGAAACATTGAGAACGGGCTTGCCGATCAAATGACATTTGGCGAGAAAACGCCACCCTAATTGGTCGATGATTAAAAAACAAGTAGAAGGAGGAGAAAGGAAGTAAGAAAAGGTGCCGTTAGGGAAGCAGCTATAAAAGGGTTGGTAACCCCCTGGGGGGGGACTCTTTTTGGATAGTCGCTTTTGGCCTTGGAGTTTGGTTTTGGTTCCGGTGGAGTTCACGGGGTTTTCCTGAGTGGCGACAGGGGTGATATCTCCTCGTCACAACACGGAAACGAAAGTGAGCAAAGGAAAAATTGCCATAGAGTCCTAGAAAAGGAGGGATCTTCTTCGTTTCGAAGCTAGTGATAACTACGCAAAGCAGAAAGCTGTAAAGAAATCGATGCCCTCGTTGCTGATAGTAGAGCAAATATGTGTGTGTGTTAAAGTATTCCAAAGTTACGAGAAGTTATACCAGAGGTTCGTTTGGAAAAGAATAAAGGCCCATACGAAGAGCTCAAGAAAGGTACTGTAAATCATAACCTATGTTAGCTAGAAATTTGTCTGTGAAAAGTATCGCGATTCCAATACAGAACTGTTGAAGTTATACTAGGACTTTAGTAAATGATAGAATGTGTATGTGTGTAGATTGACTAGTGTTAAATATTTGTGAATGATTTAGAGTTCTAAGGTATTTTTGCATGTCTATTATATTGCACAAGATATTTAAATGACATAATTGTGTGTTGGTGCAAATAACGGTATAACGTAATAGTGTGAATTAAGTAATTACGTATCCTAAGAATTGAATGCCTAATGTAATGTATAAAATAATTGAAATGTCACAAGTATGTGTGAGCAGTGAATAATTTGTTAATCTACTTCAGTATGAAAAATCAGATAGTGTGAATTGATCAAATTTGTTCACATCAGGTGAATTTATGAATTAATGTGTATGGCGGCATAATCACAAATAGCCATATTGCTTGTAATGATTTAATGTTAGTCTATAAGTATTTTAGTTTAGTATTTGAATTGTACCATGTTTAGAAACTTAATAAACCTTTTGTTTAATGATAAAAGAGTTGTCTGATGTTGCTAATCCAATGCATCGCTTAAAATCATCGTACCTAATCATGCGGGAAATTTAATGTTGAGGAAAGAGATTAAGAGTCACGACTGCAATAATATTTAAATACTAAGAGATATATTCGAGATTGACTTTCTCCCTATTTATGACAACATAAATGGTGCAGTTGATAACCACTTGAAAATATTGTACTTAGTCACGCGGAAAATTTAAGTTGAGAATCGAGTTAAGTGTCACGACTGCAATAGTTACACTTTCAGATATATTTGAGTTCTTTATCCTTGTTTATGCATGTAATATCCTAAACTAAATATCCCAAAAGGCGCAGTATAAATACAAATATTAGGGGTACTATGGGGAGCGATAACTTAGATATTGGTATAAGTTTTGGTAAAATCTCGGGCATAGAAGTTAGAAGAAAATAGATAAAAGGAATTTGTAAGATTAGAGTAGAAATCGTAAATTGGGACACAACACTCTAAGCCCCATAAGTTAAAATTGGTTTGTTCAAACACTTGTATGCTGCTATTTTAGTGTTTTGGCTAATTTCTCTCTTATTTCACATAAATTTATGCAATTAGCCCCCAAAATTCTGCTTATTTGATTGCATATTTTCATATTAAATTTGTCATCTTCCAAAAAAATTTTGCCTAAAATTTTGAAAAAGTGCTATGATAACTACAAGTTATCACAGCACTTTTTTTTTTTTTTTTGTGAATAATGCTAGTGCACATTGTTTGCTTGCAGGAAAAATTGTAAATATACATATATAAATTAAAGATTTATATTAGGAGTCATACCCGAAGTGATACCAAGATTGAAGGAATGCAGAAGTCACCTTTTGGCTACTTGCATATGAAAATGTGACTTCTGCATTACTTCAACCTTGGTATCACTTCTAGGTATGGCTCCCACTGATGAGACCTCAATAAAGGTCGAAACTGGTCTGGATGGTGATCCTTTCCATAATGCATAGCATTATACATGCCCATAAGGATATGTGCTTTCCATTATGGATACTAAGGCAAGTGATGTGAACTTTGTTAGCCTCTATATACAAGTTGCCCAGTCACAAAGTTACTCATTCACAAACTTTGTTTGCTTACACTTGGATAAAGGATTAAACCAAGGATATAATTTCTTGGCATCTTTAATTTATGAGATATGTAGCGTTAAAGTGGAAAATTTCTAGAACTAGAGAATTACACTGATGAAACAACTCCAGAAAAACTTTGGGATAAAGCCAAAATAATATTACTGGAAATTGTAAAGTCAACGTTGCTCAAAAAATCCATAATCAACACACCTTGGATATCAAATGAAACTCTGAAACAAGTCAAGAAAAGAAAAGAAATAAAGTCAAAAGGACTTTCAACAGAAGAGATACGTAGATCTATAGTGAGTTATCCAAGCTCATCAAAAAAACTTTGCATCAAAGATAAAAACAACTTTATCAACAATATATGCAGAGAAATTGAAGATCACTTAAATCAAACCAAAGACCTATTTAGCAAAATAAGGCTGTTTGAATAGAAAATTTAAACTATTCAAGCATAGCTAATGTCAATAATCATATTCTTAGTGATCCAATGGATATTCTTAATAGATAAAAGACTATTGCTCAAATCTATACAAAGATAATTCAATCTAATTCAACAAATAAAACACCAGAGATTTCCATAAGAACATTGCATTTTAAAAAGAAGAGGTTGAAGAAGTGATAAATATTAATTTAAAAAAAAAAAAAAAAAAACGGAAAACTCCAGGCCACAACCAAATACCAAGTGATCTTCTTGCATGTCTAGAATCTATCCTAGACATGCGAGAAGATATTGGCCTGATGATTAGGTAAAATCCATTTTTATCACAATACACAAAAAAAAGGAAATGTCAATGAATGAAATAATTATAGAACTATAGCCTTGATCTCACATGCAAGCAAAATTCTTCTCTATATTAAAGAAAGACTTAAACAATATGTCAAGCATCAACTTCTTGCAAAACAGGCAGATTTCAGAAAAGGACATGAAACCAGAGATCAAATTTCTAGTCTAAGGCACTTGGTTGAAAAGGCTCAAGTTAATATTCCCTTGAATATGTGCTTCAGTGATTACGCTAAAGCATTTGACTGTGTCAGGTGGGAGGACCCGTGGAAAATACTAAGTAAAATGGGCATCCCAGAACACTTGACATACCTTTTAAAACAACTCTATATAAGGCTGCGGTGAAGATGGATGGAAAAACATATCAGTGGTTCAATGTTGAAAAAGGTATGAGACAAGGATGTATACTCTCGACAGATTTATACAATCTTTACAGAGAATTATGAGAAAGGAGCTTAACAGACACAATAGTTGGAAGTTTATTTTGCACTTGGTTAGACTATAATAAATTTAGTTTAATCCTTTATCCAAGTGTAAGCAAACAAAGTTTGCACCTGAAAATATCTTCAGGACTGAGGTAAGGTGGTACATCCCTTGGCAACTCGTAGCAAAGGTGGATCAAGTTCTCATCACTCTTTGTCTCAGTATCTCCCATAATGCAAAGCACATCTCCTTGTGGACATGTATACTGCTATGCATTAAGGGAAGGGCCACTACCCAGACCAGCTTCGACCTTTATTGAGGTCTCGTCAGTGGGAGGCAGACCCAGAGTGGTGATAATCACCACTCTGGGTGATAAGTTGCCAAACCAAATAAGTTGATAAAGGCTCAAGACCAAGGTAGTTGGACCAGATTAAAAAGATCACTGGGCTTACTTTAGAGTTGGCCACTGCTGCAACAAAAGACAGAAACAAATAGGGAGACATTGTGGCCAGGGTCACGAGTCCTCAGACATGATGACACCAAGCAAGAAGTTTCTAACTGAATTTTTGATCAAGTCATATTGCCATCTTCAGTGAACTACACAGAGATGGTTACTGAATGAAATAACAAGTAGAACAGACCAGTTAAATATACAAAACAATGATTGATATCGACATGCATAACAATGTAAAAAGTATCATCAGTGTCCAACAGCAAATAAACAGAAGTAAGGATATACAGGTGAAATCTTGTCATAATAAAATTCTCTACATAAAATACTGTTATACCAAAATTTTTTTATACAGGATAAGGAGAAGAAAAGAAATCAATTATAAATTCGTTTTATTTTGTCTTAACAAATGCAAATGCTCATTACAAGATTTTATTTCTTGATTAAGAATTCTCTTAGATCTGATCGTCTCATATATCAATAATTGTCTGTATTAGACCATGACATTAAAAATGAAATCTTCAAAACCGTTAACTACTGAAAATTCTGGAACTTCACTAGTAGAGAACAAATATGCACAACCACTCTCAAACTTCATGTAGGCGTTATTCAAAGATCATCATCATCAAATTCCTGCCATGTACCCTCAAAGGGTATACAGGATATGATAGTACTACATGAAAAATTTACATCATTACTAACTTCCTATCTACAATTTTCTTCCAAATTAGTCTGTTACTTGTCAAGACTCCAACATTATCAAATCTTATATTTCTATCGTCTAAGGCACTATTTGCCATATCAATCCACCTATATCTTGGTCTTCCTCTGGGTTGTTTTCCTGCTAACCTGGCAGAGAACACTTGTTTTGCTAATCTTTCCTCTTCTATTTTGTTTAAATGACCAGACCACCAGCTCTGCTAATGCATTCCTGGATGCTGACAATGTCAAGTTCTTTCCTAATATCCTCGTTTTTAATATGATATTGCCATTGATGCCATCTGTTTGTACCCCTGATCTTTCTCAGGATTCTCATATCTGCAGTCTCTAGTCTTTGATGAAGTGTTTTATTTCTGACCCAGCTCTCAGATCCATAAGTTAAAACATGTTTGAACACTGTCTTGTATAACAGCTAATTTAATGTTTTGACTAATTTCTTTCTTATTCCATGTAAATTTATTCAGCTGATTTCCTACCAAACCAGCTTTGTTGATCCTGTTGTCTATTTCCATATTTAATTTACCACCTTCACTAAAAATTGTGTCTCCTCCTTCTTCTTCTTTGAGTGCCATCTCCTATCAGAGGTCGGCAACCACCTTGGCAAATTTTGAGTGATTCTCAGCTACACTGAGCAGTCTCTCAGAGTTCATGCCAGTCCACTGTCTGATGTCTGCCAGCCAAGATTTTATTCATCTTCCTTGTCCTCTTCTTCCATTCATCTTCCCTTTTATAATCAATTGAAGTATCTTATATTTTTCATTACGAAGTAGGTGACCGAGATATGCAGTTTTCCTTCTTTTTATGGTATCTAAAAGTTCACGTGATTTCCTCCATTTGTTCCAGTACTTCCTGATTGGACGTTTTTGCTATCCATGGGATTTTTTAACATTCGTCTGTATAACCACATCTCGAAGGCTTCAAGTCTTTTTACTGATGTTGTCTTTAAGGTCCAAGTTTCTGCACCATACATAGCATTTAACCATGCATACTCTAAGCTCTAAGTTTAAACTGAAGTTACACAGTGCTGATTTCATCAAGAGAAAATTTTTTCTTGCCATTTCAATTCTAACTTTTATTTCCATTTCTGGATTGCAATCTTCATTTAACCAGCATCCAAGACATTTAAACTTTGCCATTTTTTCTATTTGTTTCCCATTTGAAGAAAGTGCTGAATTAAGAATTGGTTTCTTACTTATGACCATGAATTTAGTTTAGGTGATATTTATTTTTAATCCCATTTTTTCACTCTCTGCATTTATTAGTTCCAGAAGATTTTGAAGATCCTGAATATTGTCAGCCAGGAGGGCTGTGTCATCGGCATATCAGATGTTACTGATGATTTCACCATTTACACTAATCCCTTCCTTTCTTCCTTCCAAGACTTTTTGAAATATGGCTTCTGAGTATATGTTAGAAAGAAGAGGTGATAGCACACATCCTTGCCTAACTCCTCGTTTGATGTTAATGAAGTCTGTAATAATGTCATCAACTTGAACAGATGCCTTTGGGTTCCAATATAAGTTTTCAATGATCCTGATGTCTTTACCATCTAATCCAATTCTTTTCAATCATTTTAGCATGTTGGACTTTGTCAAATGCTTTCTCGAAGTCGATAAAGCAAATTAATATTTCCTTGTTTTGGTCAATACATTTTTGGAATAAGATCTGAGAACAGAAAAGAACCTCTCTCGTTCCCAAACCATTTCTAAAGCTGAATTGGGTATTACTGATGGTGTCTTCACATTTTCTGTATATTCTTTTTAGAATTATTTTCAGAAATGGCTTAAACACTGTCTTGTATACAGCTAATTTAGTGTTTTGACTAATTTCTTTCTTATTACATGTAAATTTATTCAGCTGACTTCCTACCAAACCAGCTTTGTTGATCCTGTTGTCTATTTCCATATTTAATTTACCATCTTCACTAAAAATTGTGCCCAAGTAGCTGAAATGTTTTACTTGTTCCAGAGGTTTTCCATTCACAACACAGTTGACATTTTAATTGTCTTTGTCTTGTTATTGCTAACCTTCATACCACACCTATTACAACAGTTATTCAATTCAGTCAGGGAATATTGCAGACGTAACGGATTTATTTAAAAGTATAATATCGTCTGCTTAAAGCAAAGAGCTGATCCAATTTTGATATCATGTTTAATACCACTTTCCTTCATAATGTGATCCATATAGATAATGAATAACAGAGGGGATAATGTACATCCTTGTCTGATACCAGAATTAACATTAAACAATCTTCCTGTACTCCCTCCAATTCTAACTGTTGACTTACATCTGAAGTAAAGACTAAGTATTGCATGATATAAAGCCCCATTGACACCATATAACTGTAGAGTATTGAATAGCTTCTCTCTTGGCACCTTGTCATATGCCTTTTCCAGATCGACAGAACTTAAATACAGATCTTTGTTATATTCCCATGATTTCTCGACTATTTGTTGTAAAGTGAAGATCTGATTCTGACAGCCTCTATTTGGCCTGAATCTAGCTTGTTCTTCACCAAGCTTTTCTTCCACAATTCTTCTCAACAGCTTCTCAAGTATACCTGCATATATCTTACCAGGAACACTCAGTAGGGAAATACCTCTGTAATTCTCGCATTCAGTTTTATTTTCCTTTTTATATATGAGCACTATGAGAGCTCTACTCTAATCATCGGGAATTTGTCCCTCTGTCCAGGCCTTCTGAAATATGCAGTGCAGCCATTGTAAGACTTTTATACCTCCATACTTCAGCATTTCTGGTCGAATATCATCTACTCTTGCTGCCTTTCCACATTTCAAGCCTTTGATAGCTTTTTCTACTTCAAGTATGGATATGTATTCCTGACTGCAAGCCTGGTCAGTGTTTTTTTGCAATTTTTCGAAGTAATTATTCCATACTTCAAGTATATCTTTTTCTCCTGTTTTCATGTCACCTTTATCATCTCTAATTGCTTTTACAACACTCTTTCCTCCATTTCTGAGCTTCTTCAACAACCTCAAGAATATCTTGCCACCTTCTTGATATTTATTTTCTATGTTCTTGCCAAAGTCCTCCCATGACTTTTGTTTAGCCAGTTTTACACAGTGTTTAGCTTTCTTACATTTGTTTCTGTATTCTCTAAGAGCACAAGCTGACTTCTTTGCCAGGAACTTTTGATATGCTTTCTTCTTTTTCTTAACTGCCTCTTTTACTTTCTATGTCCACCATGGAGTTCAGAATTTTCTATTCCACAGATAACTGCACCACATGCCTCTCTGTCTGCATAAATCAGAGTTTTCTTCAAGGCTTGCCACTGAATCTAAAAGGTTTGATTCCTGTTCTCAAACTCTTTCATTTTTTCTTGAATAATGTTAACAGTTCACATCTGAGAGCTGCTCAACTTTTGTTGGCTTTAAAACTTTCTCACATGTTATTCTTTTCAAAATGAAATTCAATTTTATTCTGCTCAAGACTAAATAGTGATCACTCCCAATTTCAAATCCTCTGAACACTCCAGTGTCGTGCACCAGGGAAAAAACATCACTAAAGACAATAACATAGTCAATGAGAATTTTCTTATTCCTTGCCTCTTCTCTCCTGAATTTGTGCACATTTTTATGTTGGAACATGGTGTTAGTAATAACCAATCCATGTCTTGAGCAGAAATCCAACAGGTGTTTGCTATTATTATTAGCTTTGCTCTTTTCTCCAAATTTTCCAAAAATATTTTTGTATGTCTGACAATCATTTCCTACTCTGCTATTTAGATCCCCAACAAGGACCAACCTTTCCTTTTTCATTGTGTCAGTTGCTTTCTTAAAGCCTCAAAAAATAACTCCACTTCTACCTTAGTAGAACCTTCTGTGGGATGATAGGCACAAATAAGTCTCATTGTCCAGTTCTCCATTCTGATATTTGCCCATATCACTTTACTTGAGACTACCTGCCATTCAGGAAGATTAGACTTGTATTTAATGTTGAATACTATGGATATTCCTTCTTTTCCTTGACTGTCATTGCCTGATTATTCAAAGATTTCAGTACATTTTCCATAATTTACTGGTCTGTGAATTCACACATTGTTAACAAATTTTCATATGCTTCTATGTAATCTTCATAATTAACCATGTTCAAAACCAATAGAGCAATTCCATTTCTAACCTCATTTTTATTTTCCTTGCAGTCATCTCAATTACAGTTGTAAGTATTTCAAGATCACTATTTGTAAGAAGTGAAGTTAAAATTAAAATTTCAGTGTAAGAAGGGATTGATTTGATAAGCCCAATTATACTGAAATTTTAATTTTGTGATTAAGAAAAATAAAAGACTTTGAGGAACAGACTGATGCTAAGAGGTCTGTCTATCTTTGGGTGATGTTATCATAGTACCATCAGGTGAGAGAGGTGGAAACAAGTCTAGAAAGTCCAGAAGGGAAGACTGCCAGTTGACAAGGAAAAAGTTATTGTATTTAACACTTACAAAATTTGATTTGGATCTGTTGATAATCTTTACTCTTGTTTTGAGTTTAAGGTGGACAAAATGTTGGAATTTTTGAAATAAGCCATGCAGAGGCACATTTTAGAGAACCAGGCCCTGGTTGAGATCAGATGTCTGCAGTGGAGTGGAAAGAAGACTTTCATCCCAGTAAGGTTTTGTTGGGATATTAGTTCAGAGCAGGTGTTTGGATTAGGAGTGCAGAAATAGAAATGTGATAACAGAAAGGAGTTGTAAAATTCCCAGAAGTTATCCCAATTGGCACCCTTGTAATGCCTGAACACCTGAAGCCAAGTAGTTAATAAACTACTTGGCTTCAGGTGTTCACTATACAAATTAGATATCAATCTGATGTGTTCAAGAAAACCAATTATGTTTATCCTGTATTAAAATCATGATTAATTCCCAGAGCATTTCAGGTGCGTTCTTCTCCTCATCAGCATCCAAACTGTTTTGAAATTTCTTCTGTAAACCCTCTGGGAGTTATTCTATCATCTAGTCTTGTGGCATGAGACTGACCTGGACAGTTTTGGAATCTAAGTCTTACTTCGGCTCTTACTAGATTATGATCTATGCTTCACTATGTTCCAGGATATATGAGTAAATCTAAGATGCCTGTCTATACCACTGGAGTGTCAGGATGTAATTAATCTAGTGGTGCCGTGACTGATCAATGTTTGATGTCCAAATATAGGGTACATCATGTGTGATTCTTTGTCTGGAAAATACTTTCACCTCAGCAAAGTGCTCACCCTCATTTATCCTTTACCTTCCAACAATTCAGTGAATTCTGTACAGAAAACATGAGTCAATAATGAATACCTAGTTCAATTTATCACAGAGGAGACTTTATAAAACTGACACTCACTACAGCAAACTAGTGAAAAGTCTTGATAAAAGCATAGGTTCATACCAGATTGTTATAGTGATAGTCAATTGTAACTGGAGAAGCCAAATAACAGAGAATGGTAAAAAATCAGACTATTTTCAAATAAACATATGATATCTAAAACCTCTTTTAAATTTTCAATTACAGAAATGTGGTAGCAACTGTTTATAATGAAGTCAATAGGAGCAGAAACAAAACAATTTAGGTAGAGCAAATTGTCCAAAGCAAATAAAGATGTGTGTGTGTGCATGTACACATGTGTGTGTATAACTTTAAATCAGTTTGAGGTGCATTTGAGATTTCTGATATCATTAAGACAGTTTACAAATGCTAATTTTACAAATAAAATCATACCAAAAAAGTTGCAACTAGCATGTGGAAATACACGTTTTGCTAATCAACATCTCTATTTAAATTATATAGTTTCCCTTCCAAAAAATTTGCATTTGTATTTAAATTTATGACCATAATTTTACAAATCAGTTTTATTAGACAAATAAGCCACTAAATTCCAATATACCTTGGAATCCTCTGAGTCAAAGTGAAGAATTTCGTCTATATCTACTCCTGGAATTCTGTAAAAAAAATTTGTTTGAAATTAATGCTATTCAATATATATCATTTAAATAACAAACAGCAGTGTGATATTAGAGAAACATTATGAAAGATCATTTTCACAAAAGCATGCAATTTATCATAAAGGTTAAATCATAAAAACATAATGAAAACCTTCTAAGGAATTTTAAAAAAGTCAACTGGGACAACAGAAAAAAAGCAAAAAACAAAAAAAAAAAAAATTAATTAAAAAATGTAACACAAGTTGTGAGAGCCTGTCTCAGAAAGGAGTTACCTTGAATGCCCATGAATAGATTTCAAATGGCATAGAATATTATGTGCAACACTTGAGGAAAATGCTAACAATACTGTATCTTCATGAAAACATAATCTGTATATGAGTGCCTTCAGCTGTATTGTCATATGGAACAAGCAAACCTCACATAAAGTAAAGATAGCTAATTAAACATATATGGTTGTACACCATAATAATAAAAGCATTATTGCTCGACTTTTTTCTTGGTTTATTAGTTGACCATATATTAATAAATGATATACACAAATTCTCAACAAGTTTCACCAGCTATTCTGTCTGGCTTCTTCGGGACAGTATGATGGTACAATAACGTTTACTAGTAATAAAGAAGAATAGAGTAACACAGTCAAATAAATTAAAATTAAAACTGATGTGTAACATCATAAGCATGGAGCGCGATGTCTCGGTTATTGTTTATTAAGCGCGTCGTATAGTTTTTAGCAAAATGAAATTTTGGTAAGCTGAGTGAATTTATTAGGCTTTTCCAGATGTCTTTCAGAATCATTCCTTGATTTCTGTTTAGATTTTCTCCCGAACGGAGTACAACCATGGCTTCTGTGAAGTTTCTACACAGAAAATCTTCTGGTGGAGATAATATCTAGATGATGTTTTCATTATTTGGAAAGGCACAGAAAATACCTTATTTGATCTCCTTACAAAAATAAATTCCTTCCACCAAAAAATAAAGTTCACATTAGAGCTGGAAAAGAATAATCAATTGCCTTTTCTAGATACACTAATAGAGAAATAAGGGAATGGACAAATCTAGCTCACAATCTATCGAAAGCCAACAGACACTGGATGTTACCTGCACTTCAAATCATCTCACCATATTGCGCAAAAACTCAGCATAATACATATGCTTTTATTAAAAATAAAGTAACCAATATTATCTCAGAAGAAAAAGATCTCTTGATGAACTCACTCTCATATCTCAAACACTAGTAAACAACAGTTACCCAAAAAATATAATCAAAAAGGTTCTTCATAGGAACCCTCCACAACAACAACCTCCTGTCAAGCAATATACATCGTCCATCATCATCCCTTATGCAGGTTCAGTTTCAACAAAAATAGCCAAACTCATCAAGTCTTTCAACGTCAGAGTTGCTCTCAAACCTGTCAAAACTATATGCCACATTTTAACATCTCCTAAGGACGTTAATGCCTTCTTCAAATACGCAGGTATATACAACATCGCATGTTCCTGTGGATTAAATTACATAAGCTAAACATCAAGAACCCTGGAAATTCGAAAAAAGAACATATAGGGGACATGAACAACGACAGAACAGACACTTCAGGATTAGCCCATCACTTATAGCAAGAACTAAAACATATTAAATGGAACATCATAGGCTTAAGTGAAGTTTGTAGGCAGGATGAACATTTAATAAAACTAAAAAATGAAGACTACTTATACTATTATGAGAAAACTGAAAGACAATATGGAGTAGGATTTCTATTTAAGAAAACAATTACAAACTTTATAGAAGAATTGAATTATACAGATGAAAGAATGATAGAAATCACACTTAAAATAAACTCCAAACTTAAAATCAGGATCATCCAAATTGCTCCCACCTCATCCCACACTGATGAAGACATAGAAGCATTTCATGACTCACTACAGCACACTCTAGACATACAAAAAAATAGCAATCAAAACTTTACTATAGTAATGGGCAATTTCAATGTCAAAGTTGGTCATCCCTCTCACCAAATATACACAATAGGACCATATGTATATGGTAAGCAGCAACACAGGAATGGCTCTTATAGAATTTTCTATCAGTAACAAGCTTTACATTATGAATACATTTTTTTTAAGGAAAGCTCCCAAAAGAAAATGAACATGGAGAAGTCCAAATGGAGAAATAAAAAATGAAATAGTTTATATATACTGTGTAATAATAAAGAAACAGTTCAAGGTATCTCAGTACTAAATCAAGTAAAAACAGAAAGTGACTACCAACTGGTGAGAGCCAAAATTAAAATAAACCTCAAATTGGAAAAAATGAAATGGCTAAACAACAAAAAATCAAGAAATTCTGACTTAAAACCTATTGAAAACAAGAAGAATTACAAAGAAAAACTCAATCACAAACTAGACTTAATAAATATATTTGAAGACATAAATAAAATAAGCAAAAACCTAACGAAAGTAATAATCTCAGCAGCCAACAAATTCAAAAGCAACAAAAAAACCACTAACTTTCAGAGGAAACCTTACAACTACTAAAAAAAGAGACGAAATATGAAATAACTTCTAAAATAGAATATGCAGAACTATGCAAAACAATAAGGAAAAAGATGAGAAATGAAATAAGATCTTAACACTACAAAAATAAAAGAAACAATGGAAAATAATAAAAAGATGAAAATACTAAGAAAACATTTATCAGTTGGTGAAAGTCAAATAACTACAATAAAAGATAAGAATGGAACTACAATAAGGAACCAAGAAAAAATCTAAGCAGACTAGAAGAATTTTATAAAGAACTCTATAGTGATCCTTCAATAGATAAATCAAATATAAATAACTATTTCCTATCACATATGGAATTCATCCCCCCCCCTCCAATTCACTTCTGATGAAATAAAACAAGCATTAAAACAGATGAAAATTGAAAATGTCCTGGTGAAGACCTAATTCACATAGAATTAATTAAATGAGGAGGAAACAACATAATTCACCATGTTTCAAACTTACTAAATCTATGCCTAGAAGAGGGGAAGATACCAGAAAACTGGAAAAATGCTACACAGATACTGTTATTTAAAAAAAAAAAAAAAAAGGAGACAAAGAAGAAGTAAAGTAGACCAATTAGTATTCTCTCTAATCTGTACAAAATTCTCACAAAAGTAATAACAAACAGGCTAATCCCTCTTCTAGACTCAAATCAACCAGCAGAACAAGCTAGATTCCATAAAGGCTTTAACACAATTGATCATATTGATGCAGCAAAACAAATAATAGAAAATGCAGAAGAATACCAATTGCCTCTCTGTTTAGCATTTATTGATTATGAAAAAAGCATTTGATTCCATCAAAATTAATGCAAAAATCGAAGCACTCCAGAATCAGGGAGTTCCTAGAGAATATATGGACCTCCTCCAGGAAATATACCACACTGCAACAGCAACAATCCAACTTCACACAAGTAGCAATAAAATATCAATTGAAAAAGGTGTCTGACAAGGAGACTATCACCCAAAACCTTTAAAGAAGTCCTTCAAGAAATATTTAATAATATAAACTGGTTGGCTGAGTGGTTAGCGTATCTGCTCTCCAGGAAAGAGGCTGAGGGTTCGAATCCTGCCTAGGTATGGATGTTTATGATTGTCTTCCAACTTCGTCCATTCATTTATCCAAGTATATATACACTCTCCCAAGATGGACCGGGTCACCATGGGAGAAGTAGACCCAACCCTCTCACAATGGGAGAAGCCTTACCCTGCAGTCGGTAGAAAAACAAGTGATCATCGGTATGGGTAATGATAAGAGTGAATTGAGCAATACATGTAATGCTTAACAATTAGACTGCCGACCTGGTTGGCTGAATGGTCAGCATATCCACTCTCCAGCCAAAAGGCTGCGGGTTCAAATCCCACCATGGACATGGATGTTCGTAATTGTCTGTGAAAATACTAGCGGTGATGATGGGCAGTAGATGGTATTTTTGTAGATGATGATGATGGTAGTTGCAGTTCGTTGTAGTTGGTGGATTGAGTAGTAGAGACAGAGCTATAGAGTAGGTGCCCTCCCTCGGTGAGTCATGGGACTCTCTGGAAGTGTTCGTCATCATATGTTACGCTTTCACGGAGGCCCACACATTTTACCACATAAGCTTCTGTAACCAATAATCCCGCAGAATAGGTTGGTTGCTATTTATTCATGATATTATCCCATGTTCACGAAATGCGGGTTCCAGTTTGCCTGCTTTGTGAGAGGAAAAACCCCAGGATAAACTGGGGAAAAAACCCTGCTGTCTATCTACACCCAAGAATCAAATCACGGGAATCAAATTTAGGACACTCCTTCCCCAGGCATATGGTTACAAAGCCCACAGCCACTCGGCTAACTGCATGGACCCCTGGAGGTGTTACGTAATACTAATAATAAACTGGATAAACCTTGGTATAAAAATTAATAACAGAAACTTAACACTTCTAAGATATACAGATGATATCATAATTTTTGCAAACACTCCAGCAGACCTTAATATAATGAAAGAAGACTTATATCATGAAAGCAGAAAAGTAGGTCTAAAAATAAACAGAAAAAACTAAAATCATGTTTAACCATTTTGTAAAATCAAAAAAAACACATAATAATAGAAAATAATTTCTTGGAAAAGAGTCTCTTCATATACATACTTAGGTCATCTCATTGATCTAAACCAGTGTTTCTTAACCTGTGGTCTGTGGACCACAAGTGGTCTGCAGGCAGACTTCATCATCATCAAATTCCTGTCATCTACCCTCAAGGGGTGTACAGGATATGATAGTACTACATGAAAAAAATTACATTATTACTAACTTCCTATCTACAATTTTCTTCCAAATCAGTCTGTTACTTGTCAAGACTCCAACATTATCAGATCTTATATTTCTATCGTCTAAGGCACTTTGTACCGTATATCCACCTATTCTTGGTCTTCCTCTGGGTCATTTTCCTGCCAACCTGGCAGAGAACACTTGCTTTGCTAATCTTTCCTCTCCCATTATTCTTTTTAGGTGACCATACCACCTGAGATTAGCTCTGCTAACGCATTTCTGGATGCTGACAATGTCAAGTTCTTTCCTAATATCCTTGTTTTTAATATGATACTGCCATTGATGACATCTGTTCATGCCTATAATCTTTCTCAGGATTCTCATATCTGCTGTCTCTAGTCTTTGGTCAAGTGTTTTACTTCTGACCCAGCTCTCAGATCCATAAGTTAAAACTGGTTTAAACACTGTCTTATATACAGCTAATTTAGTGTTCCGACTAATTTCTCTCTTATTCCATATGAATTTATTCAAGTGACTTCCCACCGTACCAGCTTTGCTGATTCTGTTGTCTATTTCTATATTTAATTTACCATCTTCAGTAAAAATTGTGCCTAAGTAGCTGAAATGTTTTACTTGTTCCACAGGTTCTCCATTCACAACACAGTTGATATTTTCAATGATTCTGCCTATTTTCATTGTCTTTGTATTGCTGACCTTCATACCATATCAATTACAATAGCTATTCAATTTAGTCAGAGAATCTTGCAGACTTGTGGCGGATTTATTTAGAAGTATAACATCATCCGCAAAAAGCAAAGACCTGATATTAACATCTCCAATTTTGATATCATGTTTAATACCACTTTCCTTCATAATGTGATCCATATAGATAATGAATAACAGAGGGGATAATGTACATCCTTGTCTCACACCAGATTTAACCTTAAACCATCTTCCTGTACTTCCTTCAATTCTAACTGCTGACTTACAACTCAAATAAAGACTAAGTATTGCTTGATATAATGCCCCATTGACACCATATAATTGCAGCGTATTGAATAGCTTCTCTCTTGGCACCTTGTCATATGCCTTTTCCAAATCGACAAAACTTAAATACAGATCTTTGTTATATTCCCATGATTTCTCAACTATTTGTCATAAAGTGAAGATCTGATCCTGACAGCTTCTATTTGGCCTGAATCCAGCTTGTTCTTCACCAAGCTTTTCTTCCACAATTCTTCTCAACCGTTTCTCAAGTATACTTGCATATATCTTGCCAGGAACACTCAGTAGTGAAATACCTATCTAATTCTCACATTCAGTTTTATTTCCCTTTTTATATATGGGTACTATGAGAGCTCTACTCCAATCATCGGGAATTCGTCCCTCTGTCCAGGCTTTTTGAACTATGCAATGCAGCCACTGTAAGACTCTTATACCACCATACTTCAGCATTTCTGGTCGAATATCATCTACTCTTGCTGCCTTTCCACATTTCAAGCCTTTGATGGCTTTTTCTATTTCAAGTATGGATATGTATTCCTGACTGCATGCCTGGGCAGTGTTTTTTTACCACTGTGCTGTCATCACTGCTTGTTTCATTTAGCAGTTTTTCAAAGTAATTACTCTATACTTCAAGGATATCTTTTTCTCCCGTTTTCATGTCACCTTTATCATCTTTAACTCCTTTTACAGCACTCTTTCCTCCATTCCTAAGCTTCTTAAACAACCTCCAGAATATTTTGCCACCTTCTTGATATTTATTTTCTATATTCTTGCCAAAGTCCTCCCATGACTTTTGTTTAGCTAGTTTTACTAACTGTTTAGCATTCTTGCATTTGTCTCTATATTCTCTAAGAGCACAAGCTGACTTATTTGAAAGGAACTTTTGATATGCTTTCTTCTTTTCCTTCACTGCCTCTTTAACTTCCTGTGTCCACCAGGGAGTTCTGATTTTTTTATCCTTGCACACAACCTCACCACATGCTTCTCTAGCAGAATCAATCAATGTTTTCTTCAGAGTTTGCCATTGAATCTCCAAGGTTTGATTCCTGTTCTCAAACTCTTTCATTTTTTTCTTCAATAATCTTTGTGTATTTTAGTCTACAGTTCACATCTGAGAGCTGCTCAACTTTTATTCGCTTTAAAACTTTCTTACATGTTATTCTTTTCAATATGAAATTCAATTTTATCCTGCTCAAGACTAAATAGTGGTCACTTCCAATTTCAAATCCTCTGTACACTCTGGTGTCCTGCACCAGGGAGAAAACATCACTATCAACAATAACATAGTCAATGAGACTTTTCTTATTCCTAGCCTCTTCTCTCCATGTGAATTTGTGTACATTTTTATGTTGGAACATGGTGTTAGTAATAAACAGTCCATGTCCTGAGCAGAAATCCAACAGATATTTGCTATTATTATTAGCTTTGCTCTTTTCTCCAAATTTTCCAAAAATATTTTTGTATGTCTGACAATCATTTCCTACTCTGCTATTCAGATCCCCAACAAGGACCAACTTTTCCTTTTTCATTGTGTCAGTAGCTTTCTCTAGAGCCCCAAAAGATTCCTCCACTTCTACCTTAGTAGAACCTTCTGTGGGACCATAGGCACAAATAAGTCTCATTGTCCGGTTCCCCATTCTCATATTTGCCCATATTACTCTACTTGAGACTGACTGCCATTCAAGAAGATTAGCCTCGTATTTTGTGTTGAATACTATGGCTACTCCTTCTTTTCCTTGATTGTCATTGCCTGAATATAACATTTTGTATTTATTGCTCAGAAAGATCTCACCAGTTTTTGTCTTTTTTGTTTCAGCCATCCTTATTATGTCGATCTGGTACTTATCTAATTCCTCAGCTAGCTACATTTCTTTGCCATTCAGGCTTCTTACGTTGATAGTACCGATCTTTAACTCTGGTGATATTGAGTTTGGGTTTGTTTTCAGATTTAATTAAATATATTTTTTTTAATTATCGAAACAAAAATTAAAATTCAATAAGTAAAAATTATTGAAATCAATTGTAGACTTAAAAAAACCTCAACAAATGGCATCAGAATGTCCAAAGGCAGAAGCAATAAAACTATATTGTTGTTCACTTCACCCCTCTTTTATTATTCATCATTCTGCTTCTAAATTTGTAGTGGCAGAATGATGAATAATAAAAGAGAGGTGAAGTGAACAACAATATAGTTTTATTGCTTCTGCCTTCCCTTGTTGTTTTGTCAGATTTGAAGGGAACACATGTTATCCACATTTCAACCAATTGCTTGTTGTTTATTGATTTTTATTGTTGAAGGTTTCCCTCCTTCAACCAAGGCTCAGCATATCATCAGAAGTGCTCAGTGATACTTGGACTAAGTACATCATGAGTTAACTCCAGTATTTATATATTTTTCGAAACGTTTTTTAATAATGGAAAAGTGGCTTAGAACTAGGACTTTGAAAAGAAGAGCAAATGAAACAGGTGATGTTAACCCTAATTCTGATACATATGTTGTAACAGCGAGTAAATCTGATACTATTAAAATAGAAGAAACAAGCAGTTCGAAAAAAAAATACAGTAGGAAATATAACAGTTCATATTTGGAATTCGGATTTACTATTGGTGTGGAGATAAAAGTGAACAGAAACCTCAATGTTTCTGTTCACTTTTTTTTTTTCTGCCTTGTTTCTTATACTTCTAGCATTTGCATACAAACACAACAGCTCATTTCTGGATCTACAGCTAGTTCCACTGATACCACTCACTCGATGTGATCTCTCCATGCTCGACTGGGGCCATTTCCCTTTCTGCTTATTCGTTTTAAAACTCTTTTCAATTCCAACTGTTTCCTCTTGATCCCATTTCTTTCCTGTCTACAGATCAAACCTCCTCTCGGAGCATCCACCTTTCTCACGCCGTGTACCGCTGTCCACCCTGAGCTCATGGGATTCCATAAATAAGGTGCTGGAGTCTATCAGAAATATTCCTGTGTTCAATGCATATAGAATATGAAAGTATTTTAATTTTAAAATGGCATAAATAATATTAAAATGTCATTAATTTTCAAGTTTATTACACATGCACATAATATAGTAGTATAAAGGTACATTCTTTCAGCTGCTATATATATATATATATATATACACTTTTTTTTTCTTTCTTTTTTTTTTGAGGATATAATTTTATGCCTGTATCAATGTACTGTACTTGAATTCTTTCTCAAGGCAAAATAAATTAATGCCTAATTTGCCATCAGATGCACAAACATAGTAAATCAAATTATGGAGCAGTTCAATACTTGCTACACTAAGTTTCACCATTGCTATCATTGGTCACAGTACAATTATAAAAGAGCAAATATCACAATTTCTACAAACCTCAATTGCTGCTATGGCATCACCAACAGTATCATATGAAAAACTTAGTTTCATCAGAAACGAAATACAGTAATGCTTTCTTAAGCTCAAAAAGTTTGGGAAATTTGCAAAATCATCTCTTACATCAACTTCATCTCCTTTATTACCTGCAAATCCTACTGATTTATAACAATTAATGTTTTCTACTATGAACCAGTTACAATTCTAACCATGTAATGAATCAAGAGTCAATTGCATTGCTCCACATACACACTGACTGTTGGTGGTGTAAATACCACACTGTGAATCCCTGTATTCACGGAAACAAAGGACAAAAGAAATAAATGAAAGCAAACTTCCTATGGGCTTCTTAAGAAACCCATTGAAAGCTTGTTGAGAAGGTTTGAAAGATCAAGGGTATTATTATTAACATCTGACCTCCACATTGAGTCAGACAGTCATCATGGGAGGTACTATCACACACATAGCTCATTCAACCATGCCTTAAAACTGATTCAATGTGTCTATATTCACTACACTCAGGAAATGCATTCAACTCACCAACCACTCTCCATGTAAAGAACCTGCTCGTACCCTCCTTATACAGTTATCCTCACTAAATGCCATATGCCAGAGTTTTAATTTATAAGAACTAACACTGGGTGTCAATTCAATATATCTTGTTCTATAATTAATGTCTTTGATCCACATGGATTCACAAGGAATATCTACTATGCATGTTTATTACCTGATGATCACAGCAAAATTTAAAAAAAAAAAAAATAAACTTATTTAAAAGAAAATCCTTACCTCACTGCTGAAAATATTCGTTCATACTGTGCCATACACATAGGCACAGTGCTTCTCAATACTAATGGTGGTAGTTCTTCTCTATCAATCTGCTTTTTAAATAATAAACAGTTGTAGATCAGCGTAGCTGCTCTTAAATAAAAAAATAAATAAATAAAAATAAAAAAAAATAAAGTGAGAATTCTACTATTAAAGAAGTGAATTAATTTTTAAACAAATTAGTCTGAAGCTCATAGTTATGAATCAATTGAAAATGGTTGCCACAAAAAATATCATATATATTTAGTGTAAAAAAAATTAATATAGAACTATAACAAATACTGTGAATGACAGTTTGATAAAGAAAGCTTTTTATTTGAGGTGAACAACTTTAATATGAATTATATGTAAGCTCAACATACATAAAACCCACATAACCCATTTCTTCCCATGTCTGTTGCATGGCAAGAGATGGTGCTAGTTACTCCAAAAATTTGTGCAACATTTCTTGAGTAAGGTTATGAGTATCTTTAATTTGTTCAATTCTACATGTCAAGAAGTACTTGTCAAATATACACTTTTATCCTTTATATAACCCCATCATTAAACAAAAAAAATAAATAAATAAAAAATGTTGACATAATATTGTATTTATGCAGTTTTCTGGGGTTTTTTTTTTTTTTTTTTTTTTTTTTAAATTCTGATATTGCCCTAATGGTATGGAATTTTTGTAATTTATTTATCTTCAGTAACAATATTGTGAAGAATCCTGTGAACTGTTTTTGTTGTAATCATTATTTATAAGATTACATATTAAAAAATTATGGAAACAACTACCATGTTAGAGTAAAACTTCAATTTATTATAAATCAAAATAATCACTCGACATTTCAACCGTCACATTAAAGTTATCATCTGGAGTATACACATATATACAAATGAGCTGTATGGGAGCGATGGACTGCATTTGAGTGGTTATGGTGTGAGTCGCTTGGAGAGACTGCTGCTGGAAGGTAGAGAAGTGAATAGAGAAAATGAATCAGATCGAGAGGAGAGTGATGTGGAAGAGCAGGAGAGTAAGACAGGAGAGATGAGATTGAAGAAGTGGAAACGAATGGGGAAGTGAGTGGTATGAGTATAGAAAATGAGAGAATGGGTGTACAAGAGGAGCAGGGAAACGGGGGGGCTCAGGGTGGACAGGGGTACACAGCATGAGAAAGGTGGATGCTCCAAGAGGAGGTGAGAGCATGTGTAGGCAGGAAGGAAATGGAATGATCAGGGATCAAGAGGAAACAGATGGAATTACAAAGGGTTCTAGAATGAAGAGGCAGAAAGGGAAATGGCCCCAGTCCAGTGTGGAGAGATCGCATCGAGTGAGTGGTATCAGTGGAACTAGCTGGAGATCCAGAAACGAGCTGTTGTGTTTGTATACCAATGCTAGAAGTATAAGAAACAAGGCGGATGAAATGTTGCACCAATTGCGTCTGTGCACCCAAAGATTGTCGGAATAAGTGAGACATGGTTAGATGAGGACGACATCCTGACAAGAATAGAGATGGAAAGGTATGATGTGTTTCGTGAGGATAGAAGGAGTAAAAAGGGAGGGGGAGTGCTATTGATGATAGAGAAAGAGTTATGTCCATACAAGGTAGAGATGCAAGAGGGAAATAGGGCCAGTGGTTTTGAGGCAGTATGGTGTGAGATAGAGGTGAATAGAATCAAATACTTGGTGGGATGTTGTTATAGACTAGGTAATGTGGATGGTGGTGATAGTGAAATGTACAGTCAAATAAGCCAAGCAAATAAGAAAAGGGTGATCATTATGGGTGATTTTAATTATGGCAATATAGACTGGAATGAAGAGATAGCAACTGAAAGTAAAGAAAATGAGTTACTTGAGTTTTTGAGGGATAACTACCTCAGACAGTATGTAACAGAGGGCACACGAGGATTAAGAGGAGATTTAAGGGTCTTGGATTTGGTCATCTCATCGGAGGATGTAATTATAAATGAGGTGTCAAATCATGCACCAATTGGTGAAAGTGACTATGAGGTGATTACCTGGGTGGTTGCCAGCAGTGCAAGGACCCCTGTGAAAAAAGGGTATATGTGGAACTACAAGGGGGGTGATTATGAAGAGCTCAGGAGACAGCTTGCAGGTGTAACATGGAATGAGGAGTTAGCTGGAAAAGAGATCAATGCAGCTTGGGGGATTTTCAAGAACTATTTAGTAGATGCAATGTCTAAATGTATACCATAGGTGAGAAGGTTAAATAAGGTAGGTGTGAGATGGATGAATAAAGAGATTAAGCATGCGATACAGAGAAAAAGGGCATTGTGGTGGAAGTAACCAATTTCATGAGGTCTACAAAGACCAGGCAAGGAGGGTGACTTGGTTGGTGAGAGTAGCTAAAGAGCGGTATGAACAGCAGTTAGCTAATGAAGCCAAAAAGAATCCTAGGGAATTCTTTCGATATGTAGCCAGCAAAAGAAAGAATGATTATGGAAGGATGACTGATTGGAGGAAATGGTATAAAGACAGCTGATGCAGAATGTGTGGTGGAGATACTTAATGAGCAGTTCATAAAGATCTTTCAATCTTGTGAATGTGACTTCATGGAGAGATTGAGAGCAGTTGATGATGGGGAGGAGAGACTAACTGTATGTGAGCAAGAGGTGTTTGGGGAGTTGAGTAAACTAGATATAAATAAGGCTGTGGGACTTGATAATATATCACCACGTATTCTGAAGGAATGTGCCAGAGAGTTGACACCTGCCTTGACATATTTTTTTAATACGAGTCTTGCACTTGGTCAAGTTCCTAAAGAGTGGAAGGAGGGCAAGATTGTGCCACTTCATAAAGGAGGTGATCAAACTCAAGCATCAAGCTATAGGCCTATCTCTGTGTCAGGTGTTGTGGTTAAGTTGTTGGAGAAGCTTGTGAGAACTAGGATCCAGAGTTGGGTTGACAACAATGGTATAATCTTTGATGGACAGCGTGGATTTGCTAAAGGGAGGTCATGTTTTAGTAATCTACTTACTTATTACAATAAAGTGACTGCTTCCTTGGACAGAGGAGAAGGATACACAGTAATATACTTGCATTTCACAAAAGCTTTTGATAGAGTACCTCATGATAAGTTGACAGTCAAACCAGAGCAGACAGGGTTGGATATTAGATTAGTACATTGGATTGGAGACTGGCTATCTGATAGGTATCAACAAGTTGTGTATGGGGGTGCAATATCCAGGAAAAGAAAAGTCACTAGTGGAGTGCCTCAGTGGCCTGCTTTAGGGCCATTACTATTTAACTTGTATATTAATGATATTGGCGAGGGTTTGGATGGAGATATTCAGTTGTATGCAGATGATGCAAAGTTGGGACGAACCATAAAGAGTAGTGAAGATGTTGTGGCCTTGCAAGAGGACTTGAATAGATTGAGTGATTGGGCAAGCAGATGGTGGGGATGTGAGTTCAATGTTGCAAAATGTAAGGTTTTAAAATTTGGAAAACAAAGATGGGATGCAGAATTTATGCTTGGTGAGAGTATATTGTTGGAAGTGGAGGAAATAATAGATCTGGGGGTGATAGTGGATAAGGATCTAAAATTTAGGGGACACATCCCAAATGTAAGGTTTTAAAATTTGGAAAACAAAGATGGGATGCAGAATTTATACTTGGTGAGAGTATATTGTTGGAAGTGGAGGAAATAATAGATCTGGGGGTGATAGTGGATAAGGATCTAAAATTTAGGGGACACATCGCCAAAATTGTGAAGACAACACAAAGACTTCTAGGAATGATGCGGGGGACACTGACGTGTAGAAGTAGGGAGGTTCTTGTTCCATTGTATAAGGCTTTGATTAGGCCACACATGGACTATTGTGCCCAGATTTGGTCACCTGGTTTTCAGAAGGATGAAGAAATGTTGGTAAGGGTCGAAAGGCGACTGACTAAGGTAGTTTTTGACCTCTGGAATGTTGAGTTTGAGGAAAGATTGAAAAGATGTAATTTGCAGAGTCTAGTGGAGAGAAGGAAGAGGGGAGATATGATAGAGACCTACAAGTTGGTAAGGGGGTTGTTATAAGATCAATGGTGGAGAAGTTCTACAGAGAATAGTGGGAGATCAGGGGAGAACCAGAGGTCATCCCTGGAAACTGTATAAAGAGTGTGTGAGTAGGGGAGCGAGAGGCAGGTTTTTTTCGTGCAGAGTTGTGAACGATTGGAATGCCTTGCCTGAGAGTGTGGTGTCTGCAAGGAGTTTGAGTGTGTTTAAGACATGGTATGATGAGATGTGTGTGTGATAAAAGGACCTCCCAGATGAGTCTTTGACTCCAGAGGTCTTGTTTAATAATAATAATAATAAACAAGCTGCACTACAATCTACATGGTATGCTGAAGTTACATTGATTTGGTCAACCATTAAAACTATTGGCCTGACCTCTTGTGAAAAAAAAAAAAAACTTACTACATCAAAGCTAGAGTCCTGTTATTATGTTATTATTATTATCTATTAGGTTACAAAATTAAAGTAAATTAAGCTAGAGAGCAACATGTTCACACACACAAAAAAAAATTTACTCATATAAGTATACATATAAATTAAAACAAATCAGTATGGATAGTGGCCAATAAAAGTTGAAAAACTGTTTAGTTAGAGTCCCAAAGTCAGGGTTTGCTTGAACCCTAAGTGAGCTGAATGTGTGACATCCAAATTCAGGGGATTTTTTATGCCACCATTATTGTTAAGATTAAGTTGGTTAATCAAAATTTCACAGGCTTCTTTAAATTTCTGTTCATACCAGTTTTTTGTATGACATAAAAAACAAGTACTTTTCCAATCAATTTTGTATAAGGTGTTCAGAGAGTGATCTGAGAGGCCTGCTTCACCAAAATTATTAAATTTAATAATTTAAATTTAAATGTGTCATTTATGTTCTTTTTTATGGATAGGGTTTGGGGAAATGTCCAGTTTCCCCAATATAAGGTAAGTTACTGGTGCAATAGATACGATAAACTCCAGGGTGAGCCAATAGGGGAGAGAGGATCCTTAGAGGAGTTGAATATGTTATTTTTAGTTTTATAGGTCATTTAAAAGTGGTATTAAGATTATAATGGTGTAGAATTCTATGAATTTTTTCTGATAACCCTTTAATGTATGGAATAGCTATGTTTGTTATAAGCTCTAAAATTGTTATAGCTCTGTTTTTGAGGATGTTAATGTCTCCAAGTTTTTGCGAAAGGTGATGATATGAGTTAGCATGTATGCATCAGCCAGTATGTGTCGGCTTGCAGTAAACAGTGAAGGAAAGACTGCCTGAGGGAAGAGGACGTGTGAACAGTGTATCCTAGAAAGGAAGCAAGCTCTGATTTTCAATCATCATCATCATCAAATTCCTGCCATGTACCCTCAAGGGGTGTACAGGATATGACAGTACTACATGAAAAAATTACATCATTACTAACTTCCTATCTACAATTTTCCTCCAAATCAGTCTGTTACTTGTCAAGACTCCAACATTATCAGATCTTATATTTCTATCGTCTAAGGCACTTTGTACCGTATCAATCCACCTATATCTTGGTCTTCCTCTGGATCGTTTTGCTGCCAACCTGGCATAGAACACTTGCTTTGCTAATCTTTCCTCTCCCATTCTATTTAAGTGACCATACCACCTGATATTAGCTCTGCTAATGCATTCCTGGATGCTGACAATGTCAAGTTCTTTCCTAATATCCTCATTTGTAATATGATATTGCCATTGATGCCATCTGTTCACGCCTCTAATCTTTCTCAGGACTCTCATATCTGCGGTCTCTAGTCTTTGGTCAAGTGTTTTACTTCTGACCCAGCTCTCAGATCCATAAGTTAAAACTGGTTTGAACACTGTCTTGTATACAGCTAATTTAGTGTTCCGACTAATTTCTCTCTTATTCCATATGAATTTATTCAATTGACTTCCCACCATACCAGCTTTGCTGATTCTGTTGTCTATTTCTATATTTAATTTACCATCTTCAGTAAAAATCGTGCCTAAGTAGCTGAAATGTTTTACTTGTTCCACAGGTTCTCCATTGAAAACACAGTTGACATTTTCAATGATTTTGCCTATTTTCATTGTCTTTGTCTTTTTACTGCTGACCTTCATACCATATCTATTACAACAGCTATTCAATTTAGTCAGAGAATCTTGCAGATTTGTAGCAGATTTATTTAGGAGTATAACATCATCCGCATAAAGCAAAGAGCTGACATTAACATCTCCAATTTTGATATCAGGTTTAATACCACTTTCCTTCATAATGTGATCCATATAGATAATGAATAACAGAGGGGATAATGTACATCCTTGTCTGACACCAGATTTAACATTAAACCATCTTCCTGTACTTCCTTCAATTCTAACTGCTGACTTACAACTCAAATAAAGACTAAGTATTGCTTGATATAATGCCCCATTGACACCATATAACTGCAGCGTATTGAATAGCTTCTCTCTTGGCACCTTGTCATATGCCTTTTCCAAATCGACAAAACTTAAATACAGATCTTTGTTATATTCCCATGCTTTCTCGACTATTTGTCGTAAAGTGAAGATCTGATCCTGACAGCCTCTATTTGGCCTGAATCCAGCTTGTTCTTCACCAAGCTTTTCTTCCACAATTCTTCTCAACTGTTTCTCAAGTATACTTGCATATATCTTGCCAGGAACACTCAGTAGGGAAATACTTCTGTAATTCTCACATTCAGTTTTATTTCCCTTTTTATATATGCGTACTATGAGAGCTCTACTCCAATCATCGGGAATCTGTCCCTCTGTCATGTCTTTCTGAACTTCTGAACTATGCCATGCAGCCACTGTAAGACTTTTATATCCACCATACTTCAGCATTTCTGGTCGAATATCATCTACCCCTGCTGCCTTTCCACATTTCAAGCCTTTGATGGCTTTTTCTACTTCAAGTATGGATATGTATTCCTGACTGCATGCCTGGTCAGTGTTTTTTATCAGTGCTGTCATCACTGCTTGTTTCATTTAGCAGTTTTTCAAAGTAATTAATCCATACTTCAAGGATATCTTTTTCTCCTGTTTTCATGTCACCTTTATCATCTCTAACTCCTTTTACAGCACTCTTTCCTCCATTCCAAAGCTTCTTAAACAACCTCCAGAATATTTTGCCACCTTCTTGATATTTATTTTCTATATTCTTGCCAAAATCCTCCCATGACTTTTGTTTAGCTAGTTTTACACACTGTTTAGCTTTCTTACATTTGTCTCTGTATTCTGTAAGAGTAAAAGCTGACTTATTTGCCAGGAACTTTTGATATGCTTTCTTCTTTTCCTTCACTGCCTCTTTAACTTCCTGTGTCCACCAGGGAGTTCTGATTTTTTTATCCTTGCACACAACCTCCCCACATGCCTCTCTGGCAGAATCAATCAATGTTTTCTTCAGAGTTTGCCACTGAATATTCAAGGTTTGATTGCTGTTCTCAAACTCTTTCATTTTCTTTTCAATAATCTTTCTGTATTTTAGTCTACAGTTCACATCTGAGAGCTGCTCAACTTTTATTCGCTTTAAAACTTTCTTACATGTTATTCTTTTCAATATGAAATTCAATTTTATCCTGCTCAAGACTAAATAGTGATCACTTCCAATTTTAAATCCTCTGTACACTCTGGTGTCCTGCACCAGGGAGAAAACATCACTATCAACAATAACATAGTCAATGAGACTTTTCTTATTCCTAGCCTCTTCTCTCCATGTAAATTTGTGCACATTTTTATGTTGGAACATGGTGTTAGTAATAACCAGTCCATGTCCTGAGCAGAAATCCAACAGATATTTGCCATTATTATTAGCTTTGCTCTTTTCTCCAAATTTTCCCAAAATATTTTTGTATGTCTGACAATCACTTCCTACTCTGCTATTTAGATCCCCAACAAGGACCAACTTTTCCTTTTTCATTGTGTCAGTTGCTTTTTCTAAAGCGTCAAAAAATTCCTCCACTTCTACCTTAGTAGATGTGGAAGACTTTGTCCAGTTCCCCATTCTCATATTTGCCCACATTACTCTACTTGAGACTGACTGCCATTCAAGAAGATTAGCCTCGTATTTTGTGTTGAATACTATGGCTACTCCTTCTTTTCCTTGATTGTCAATGCCTGAATATAACATTTTGTATTTCTTGCTCAGAAAGATCTCACCAGTTTTGGTCTTTTTAGTTTCAGTCACCCCTATTATGTCGATCTGGTACTTTTCTAATTCCTCAGCTAGCTCCATTTCTTTGCCATTCAGGCTTCTTACGTTGATAGTACCGATCTTTAACTCTGGTGATGTTCAGTTGGGGTTTGTTTTCAGATTTGTTCTAGTAGCTGACTTTTCGCTGTTCGCCCTTGTTCCCTGGCGAAAACAACAGGGGCCTTGTTTAACCGGGCGACACCCCAGCCGGCATGAAATTTTGTTATGTTTGTACCATCATTTTTTATTTTGGTTTAACTAATAAGAATACAATTTGGTCGGCTAAATCCCAAATTGCCAGCCCATCCTCGTTTGTTCAGTATCAAAGTAGATACCCAACAGGGTGCACCACAAGAAGGTGAGGATTGGACATTAGGTCAGAAGCCCTGGTCGGTTCTCCGCATTCCTTTAAAGGCTATGTGGAGGTCTTCTCTCAGTTATACAGGCACCCCTTGATTTTCAATTTCAATAGTAAATTGTATGTGCTCATATTGTTTGTTCAGGTGGCTAAGAAATGTGTTTAACATTTGGTGGCCTTGAGGCCAGATAATATAAACATTATCAACATATCTAAGCTATAGGTTTTAAAATAAAAACCTACTTTACTTCATATGGCAAAATAATTTTTACCTACAAAAAAGGTATGGCCATGGGCTAACCGCTATTCCCCCCCCCCCAATATAAAAGTTATATGGAAGCTTTTGATGATGATAATAATAATAATAAATAATAACAACATAATAACAGGACTCTAGCTTTGATTTGGTAAGTTTTTTTTTTCACTAGAGGTCAGGCCAGTAGTTTTAACGGTTGACCAAATCAATGTCAACTTCAGCATACCATGTAGATTGTAGTGCAGCTTGTTTCTTTGAATATATATGTGTATACTCCAGATGATGATCTCAATGTGAAGGTGAAATATTGAGATTATTTTGGTTTATATTAAACTGAAGTTTTACTCTAACACAGAATTTGTTTCCATAATTTTTTAAGACGTATTCTGATCACTGTGCAAGCATGAAGGAAAGGATTCTTTATAAGCAAGACCTTCATAAATCATTTCTAAATCTTTTATTATCACAGAGCAAAATTAGAACTCCTTGTCGAGAGAATTTCTGACACAAAATGCATCTTGGTCCTTTTGTTTGCTAAAAAAAACTGAACTCTCTAACAACATAGAACATTCTGTTGATAGTAGCATCTGGAACCATATTAAGGAGATGAGTGAATTTTTTGCCTCTAAATCTCAAAATGTCAACAAGTTAAAAATAATTAGGAAATTCCATTCTCTCTGAGGAAAACAAGAAGTTTTTTCACCAAACCTCACCTGTCTCAGGACAAGGTGGTTATCAACAAGTCTAGTCACAACCTACTGGCTGATGAAAAGTGTTCTCTCAAGAGGCCTCAATTTTGTTCTGTCACCAAAATCTATTTGTAAAGAATTATTACTCACCAAAATTAAAAAAGCTGCTTCTTTTTTTCTTTCCCAGAATGCAAACCTACTCCGTATTGAATCTATCTTCACTACTAACAATGCTAAACCTCCTATCAACAACATTCTCTCTTCAGAATGACAGGCTACTAAACAACTAAAGATAAAGACATCATCATTCTTCCAGCGAATAAAGGAAATGCTATAGTAGTCCTCAACAAATCAGATTATCAACATAAGATACTAGATTTACTATGTACTGACACTTACTCAATTCTCGAAAGAGATCCTGCTAGAGAGTTTCATAACCATACCAACAATTTGCTGAGAACAATAACAGAATTACCAAGAAATTTATGCTTTTCCCTGCATTCTCTCCATCGTCTAATTCCTAGACTATATGGTCTTCCAAAAATTCACAAGGAGAATATCTTGCTTCATCCTGTAGTCGAAGGTATTGATTTTCCAACCTACAAGCTTTCTAAATATCGCGCTTCTTCTCTAAAATGTTTCTCCCAGAAATCTACATCCTTCGTGCAAAACTCCACAGATTTTGTACCCAAGCTCAAAGATATTACAATCAAAGACATAGATATCATGGTGAGCTTTGACGTAGTTTCATTATTTACAAATGTTCCTATGGAAGAAGTACTTTTCCTTTTAAAAGACGGAGTATCTAAGAGGATCATGGCCTTATTGGCACACTGTGTCAACTCCGGTTACTTCAAATTCAAAGACACAATCTACAAGCAAAATTCAGGCCGAGCTATGGGAAATTCCTTTGTTCCCAGTTATTGCTAACATTTACCTGGAGAATTTTGAAGAAAAGGTCATTTCAATCTTTCCTTTAAAACCTGAAGTGTGGAAATGCTACATTGACGACATCTTTCTAATTTGGGAACATGCCTTGATACCCTCTGGAACTTTCAAGAACACCTAAATAATATACATCCTAACATTAAGTTTACAGCTGAATTGGAGGATAAAGGCTCTCTTTCTTTCTTAGATGTAAAACTGTCCTGTTTATATGAAAAATTCAAACTCACTATTTTTAAGAAACTGACCCATACAGACAGATATCTCCATTCTGATTCTCACTGTTACCTTCCACAGAAATTTGGCATCATATCTACTCTTGGACACCAGACTCACTCACTTCATTTGGATGAGCAGGATCTTAGTAACGAACTTAATCATCTTCAAAGCACATTTCAGTTAAATGGCTATTCAAAGAAAATTATCAGCAAACTCCTTTTCAATCCTCCCCCATGCCATAATGAAGATACTATATTTCTAAGGGCAGTATTTCTATTCCTTACATGAGCTCTATCTCTCCAAAATTAGCAAAAATCTTAGAAAAGCTGGAAGTCGTTACAATACATGCTATGACCAAATCCAAAACTCTTGAACCTCTTACTCCTTCTATTACATGTTGCCTAAGACATTTGTCCCTCAAGAATTCTAGAAATTCCATTCCCTTATTACTACATGCATTTTCCTCTTCCCACTTATACTGCTGTAGTTAAAATCTCCCATAACAATCATTCTTCTTGCACTTGTCAAGCTCAACTGCATAAATATCTCCTGCTCCCCACCCTCTGTACTCGTTGGCTTGTAGCAACACCCCACTAAATATCCTGTCTTGCCCACTTCTACCTCATACCATATGCTTTCAAAACCATTAGTGTCACTGCCTTCCAAGGCCTTTACTCTTAGAGGACATAAATCATGACTTATCATAAGCAGTACTCCACCACCACATTTCCCCCCTCCTATCCTGCCAAAAAATGCTGTACCCTGCTACTTCTATTCCTGTAACTATATCATCTTCCGTCAACCATCTCAGTGATTGGAATCACTGAGATGGTTGACGGATACCCAGATACTCCTGGCATTAGTATAAAGCATAAAAATGTCACTGCTTCAATACCTTTTTTGCATAAATTTCAGATATGCTAAAATAAGAAAAGATAGGATAAAATATCACTCCTTTCATCAACACATACTGCACACAGATTTTCCTACATTGTGTAGTAAAAATGGGGTGCAGGATGATGACTGGAGTGACTTTGATAGTCAGAAGGCTTTATACTTGAAAATTAGACAGATGACAATTGAATAGTTTTGGCATTGGGTGCTTGTAGAAACTTGTAAAAAGTTATTTCGTGAAAGAGTGAATTGTTAGAGGGTTAGAGAGCAAGAGAATGCAGGATTAGTTTTGTCAAGTATGTTTTATGCTATAATACATATAATAAATAGTATATGATATAAAAGGGGTGGGGGGTCAACACCAGATACCTGTTTGAAATGAGCATTTTCAAGAATTACCTGAATACTCATCAGCCTTAGTGATCAACTCTTCTTAATGTCAGAAGTGTCAGGAATAAAGATTGAAGTTTTTAGCTGGCAGACGAAGTGGGACCAAAATTTACTGGCATTAGAGAGCCTTACTGAGAGTTGCAGCAAAAGTGTGATAAGTTCAGTGCATTTAAGGAAGACACAAAAAGAAGAAAAAAACAAAGGACTTTGGTAATGATTGCAGAAGACTTAAATCCAACCACATAAAAATCTCCAATGGTAATTGTAGTATGACTAATACAGGCAATGAGCTCAAGGCTGTTTAGTGAAACAAAAATAAACAAGATAAAATACACAATGGGTGCTCGGCTAAAATCATAATAACAATAAAGTTTCTATCATATCTGTCTATAATATTGATGGATTAATACAACAGACTGAAGTCTCTTAGGCCCTTTATTTCAATAATCTATTTATTTATGCATCTACTAAGTGTTCATTCATGAATAACAACTTTCTGACATGAGACTGCTATGGTATTGAATGGAAGGTTCTTGCCCTCTTTAGGTTTCTGATGAGAACTAACAGTTCAAAACAGCTATCAGGCCAGTGAATCATAATCGATGCACTAATAATAGCTATCTATATGGACCCCTGGCCATAGTCCATGTCTTTTAAATAGCGCCAATCCAAGGCAATTCCTATGCCGAAGGTTATATTCTAATAAACTCTCATAAATTTCAATTTTTTTTTTTTAATTTCTATCTTATCTGGATATAACATCAATGAATTAATAATATACTTATAATTTTTAAGTATTACTTTTTTTTTAACTGGCATTGATTCTACAAATGAGAAAGTTGATAGAACCGTTTTATTTAGAATGCTGCTAATTTCGTGTATCTTGATTGTACACTTCATCAGGAGAGAAAGGACTGAATTATATGAATGAGTTTGCTGACAAACAAATAACAATAACTTTAGTATATAATATTTCAAAAAAGACTAACAATAGGAAGTACGCGTGTTTTATGTTGAATGCTGGTGGGTTGTGATGATAAGAGAATCCCAGATCTACATGAGCAGCTATTTAATGAAAGATGACCAAATCTGATACAGAATCATATCTTGTTTCTTATTGCACCAGTGTGGGCTTTTTGACAATTCGGATAATCTTTGAATGTTCGTGTAGAAACTGCAGTCAATGTCAGTATGTTGCCCCAAGTAGAAAGTATTTTTAACTTGGGTATAATTATGTTAAAGATACCAAGCAATTTTAAACCTGGTTTTACTCCATTTTTCCCAAGTGAGCAAACAGACAAAATGTCAAGTTTACACCTGCAATTGATGCAAGACTAGCTGATCCCACAGGTAGTGCAAGACCAAGGCAACTCGTGGTAAAGGTGGAGCAAGCTCTGATCACTAATCGTAATATTTACCCTTAATGCCAAAACACATCTCCAAGAAGGGGATGTATGATGTTTTGTATTAAAGGCAAGGGGCCACTACCCAGACCGGTTTCGACCTTTATTGAGGTCTCATCAGTGGGCGCCAGGCTAGAAATACCAAGATTTAGTAATGCAGAGCTTGTAAGTATTTTACCAAAACAAGTTACCATAAGGTGTTATAACCTTATTAAATAAAAATCTCAGGAGGAGATATAGATGTAAAAGTATTTTTAACTTGGGTATAGTTATGTTAAAGATACCAAGCAATTTTAAACCTGGTTTTACTCCATTTTTTCCAAGTAAGCAAACAGACAAATGTCAAGTTTGCGGCTGCAATTTATGCAAGACTAGCTGATCCCACAGGTAGTGCAAGACCAAGGCAACTCGTGGTAAAGGTGGAGCAAGCTCTGATCACTAATCTTAATATTTACCCTTAATGCCAAAACACATCTCCAAGAAGGGGATGTATGATGTTTTGTATTAAAGGCAAGGGACCACTACCCAGACCGGTTTCGACCTTTATTGAAATCTCATCAGTGGGAGCCAGGGTCTGGGTAGTGGCCCCTTGCCTTTAATACAAAACATCATACATCCCCTTCTTGGAGATGTGTTTTGGCATTAAGGGTAAATATTAAGATTAGTGATCAGATCTTGCTCCACCTTTACCACGAGTTGCCTTGGTCTTGCACTACCTGAGGGATCAGCTAGTCTTGCATCAATTGCAGGCGCAAACTTGACATTTTGTCTGTTTGCTCACTTGGGAAAAATGGAGTAAAACCAGGTTTAAAATTGCTTGGTATTTTTAATGTTGCCCCAAGTACTTGGTTTTCAGTTTATGTTGTATGCTGCTAATCCTGCTTTATGGTTTCTTTCTTTTTTGTTTTCTCCATCTCTTTGATGGGTTCTGAATATGTATCTTTTCTAACTAGCTCATAATCCTACATATTAGATTCCACAAGCAAATGATTTTGTATACCTCTGGTTTCTTGAGAGGTGAGTGAGGCAGTTTTGGGGGATCTAAAGAGGGCCAAAATCTTATTTAATGGGATAAAAGCAACCTTCATCCATTGTCATTGATATCTATCCATTATCGAAAAAATGTAAGGAGTAATACCACTCCTTGATATTACTCCTTGGTATCATGTTTTTCTTATTCAGCTAGTGGCCCCATGGGTTATTTTCAAATTCTGTATACCAGTCTTAGTTGTAACTATTTTTTTAGCAGGATGAAATTCAGGTATGAGTTCTGTTTTAGGAAATGCTGAAGATCTTGTATGCACTTTCTTGGGAAATTCATACAATGCCAATTTTGTAGTAGATGGTGATGGGACTTTGCATTTAAGTACCTATATACAAAGTTAGGCTTGACAGACGTCCCGTATATACGGGACTGTCCCATATTTTATGTTGAATTTTGCTGTCCTGTATTGTACTTGTAGGGACAGCCTAATATCTCGTATTTTAATGAAAAGATAGAATTATAAATATTACGTTAAGCAATATAATTTTCAATATTCTTTTCGAATACTCCAACTTAAATTGATTTGTAAGCCATAAAAACTGACAATTCGATGAAATTAATTGTGTTTACAGTTTATGGCAGAGACGGTCCCATTCATCAGTCATTTTTTCTTTAGTATAAGCATTTTATTTATAATTCTGTACAGATATATTGCATTTGCTTATTTTCAAACAGTTTGTATTTGGACATTGTGTGGTGCAGTATCGGTACAATACGTGGATGTTATTTCAATAATAATTTAAAAAATAATATCTCGCCTTTTTCGAATGTGCAATATTTGGTTAATACATAAAATATATAATTAAAGGTGAATTACATTTCTTTATTAATTATACAAAGGTAAATTAAATTTTGTTTCTTTCCTTAAGCACTTAAACATGCCAAACGAAAGTGCATTTTTAACGATAATTATTCAAAATAATGGAATTTTATTGCAAAAGGAAAACATAACAACGAAGTTGAATGCAAAATCTGTAGACAAATTTAGTACTGCACATGGGAGACGATCGGATATTACACAATACATTAACACTCAGAAACACAAATTGAGCATTTCGAGTTCCAGTTCCAAAAGTATTGATACTTATTTTGTAAAACTAAATACCAGCAATGAAAGAAAAGTTATTGCTGCCGAAATAATTATGACATTTCATGGCATAAAGCATCATCATTCTTTTAATTCTAATGATTGCAGCAGCAAACTTGTTCCTATAATATTTTGGGATTAACCAAAATTGTCCTGTATTTGAAAAACCAAATATTGACATGGGTGACCCATGTCCTGTATTTTTTTTTCCAAAATCTAGCAACCCTATACAAAGTCCCTATTATTTTAAATTACCCAACTATTTATTTAAAAAAGAAAAGGCACCTACCTACCTTTTCATTTTAAAATAAACAGATGAGAAATTATGGAAACTGAACAATATATTTAAGTTTGGTATATCTGGAAAAGGATAGGGCAAGGTGGCAAGCTGTTCAATACATCATAATGTTCAATATCATGTCCCATTCACAATATGTACATGGGACATTATTCTAAGCAGTACATAGTCTGTGTAAGAGTTATAAGTCATCAGTTTGAAATGAAAAAGTACAAGAAGAATGTTTAATATAAAACAGGTGTGAAACACAGATGATAATTATTTTTACTACTATTGTTATTGCAAGGAAATCTTCATGGAGACCTAAGACTCATTGTGGGAGACCCAAACTATCAACACAATATCTATCATAACTTTCCTTGAATTCATGACAAAAAAAGTACTCACAAATCACTCAGACAACCCACTCCATTCATTCACTACTCTCCAAGTGAAAAATCTAATCCTCATGGCCTTGCTAACCACACTAACCCAACTTCCAGGGATGACCTCTTGTTCTGCAACTTCCAGCCAAGTGCTGAAACATTCCCCTACATCAAGCCTATAAAATCCTTTAAGTAACTTAAAGGTTTTATCATATACTCCCTTTTTTGCCTATCAACCAACTTCTGCAAACCCTCAATCTATCCTCATAGGGAGCATTCCACAGATCACTCGCCATCTTCATCCTCTCTACCACTTCCTCATCTCAAAGAAACCCAGGTGACCAGATCTGAGCACATCAATTCAGATGTGATCATCTCAAAGCTTTATAAAGAAGAATGATAACTCCCTTATCTTTGCTTATTAGTGTGTTCTTCAATAATCAAGTAATTCTGTGAACTAGCCTGGCTATTTGAGCAATTTGCCCTCTAAACTTCAGTTATCTATCTACTACACTACCTCTAGATCCCTGGCTTCCTCAATTTACTGCAGTACAGTTCCCACAATGTGGTACACATCTTATAATCTTTGTATCAAAAAAATTCATAATTTTACACTTTTTCACATTAAATTGTCATCCATTGTTTTGTCCATATTGTCAGCTTATTAAATCATCCTGCAAGCTTTCTGTATCATGCATTAACTAATACCCTTATCTTTGCTTATTAGTTTTCAATAATCAAGTAATTCTGTGAGCTAACCTGGCTACTTGAGCAATATGCCCTCTAAACTGCAGTTATCTATCTATTACTACCTCTAGATCCCTGGCTTCCTCAATTTACTGCAGTACAGTTCCCACAATGTGGTACACATCTTATAATCTTTGTATCAAAAAATTCATAATTTTACACTTTTTCACATTAAATTGACATCCATTATGTTTTTCCCATACTGTCAGCTTATTAAACTATCCTACAAGCTTTCTGCATCATGCGTTAACTAATATCCTACCAATTTTGCATTATTAGCAAACAACTGAATAATTATTTTCTCCTTCAAATTATTTTCTATATCATTTATGTACAAATTAATCAGCAGTTGTTGCAGAACAGAGCTCTGCAGCACACCACCAGTCACCTGCCTTCTACTGGATTCTGCTTCTCCATATAATACTTTCTGGTATCTGTCAATCATCCACCTTTTTATCCATATCACCAGTTTCAAATCCATCCTCATTTGCTGCAGTTTGCAAAACAGTTCCATGTGGTATCCTGTCAAATGCCTTTGCATAATCCAGCAGTATCATAATGCAACTATTCCCTTTATCCAACTCAATTGTCACACTATTATAAAAAGTTAGTAGGTTACTATGGCATGACCGACCCTTCACAAAGCCATGCTGTCCCTCAGAGAGTATCATATTCTTATCCACCCATTCCTAAATTCCCTTTTTGACCAACTTTTCCAGTACTTCTCCTGAGATATAATTGGTCTATAATTTGCTACCACAGACTTAGATCCTCCTTTATGCAAAGGAATTATTTTGTCCTCCTTCCACTCTCTTGGGACTTTGCAAGAGCTGAGAATTAAATTAAATAGCCTAGTCAAAAGCATCACTACTTGCCCTGCACATTCTCATAAAATGCAAGTCAATATCCCATCCAATCCCACAACCGTATTTACATTCATTTTCTGCAATATACTAAGTACCTCCAATTCTTCAACTTCTGTTCTCATATCAGTCCCTGTCACTCCTGTCATAGTGAAGATATAATTATCCTTCCATATTCATTCTTTCTCCTACTTGCAACATAATGAAAAAAAATTGGGATTGATGGGATGCATGAGTGGCTGATGGGATTTTCATTTGCCTGTTTAACTAATCTCTTCTCATAATCTGATTTTGCCTTCCTTATGATGCTAGTCACCTTTCTTGCCTGATCCATGTACTGTTCATGAGTTAACTGGTCACCTTTCTCCTTATATATCCTCCACATTGTCTTGGTTTGCAGATCATGCTTAATGATACTACTCATCCATCTAACTTCTATACAATTTACTCTCCTGACCTTGGGTATATGGTGTGATATTGCTTCCTCTAGATACTCTTTTTATAGGAAATATAGGAAGTATTCATTAAAGTTTCTTTGAATTAATATTCCAGTATATGTTGCAAATTCCTTAAATAATTTAATAGTCAAGTGTAACCAACGTATAAGCCTTTCTACAAGAATTAATAGTCAGATATCCTTTAAAAAATCACCCATGCACTGTGAACATCCTTCCCTTGCAGATTTTTATGCTATGGTTCTGCTTCAAGCTGCTTCTAAATGTATTATAATCATCTGTCTTGTAGTTTCACATATATACCCCTACTTAAATGGAATTTCCTACCTCCCAAATCAAGACCACATGATTACTTTCCCTAGTCGGAGGAGATGTAGCCACCTTAGTTATGAACAGTTCTGATCGTACAACCAGATCCACTCTCAGATCCTGAGTCTCTCCATCACATTCTGCTTCAAGTAATTATCTCTCAGAAGGTATATAAATTCCATTTCTCTCCTGCCATGTGATCTCTCTTCCTTCCAATCTATATCTCCATAGTTTAAGTCCCCCATAATAATCACTCAAACTGCATTCATTGTACTAATTGGACAAGACTTCAACAATGGCTTGCACTATATCCTGAAAATAATACTGGTATTCCAACAGCCGAACATCTTCCACGTGGTGCCCACTTGGACTGGAATACTTGGAAGCCTCAACAGACTTTGAACGACAGGACGCTGCAAACAAAACCTCATCAAATGGGGCTATCTCACTGGCCCAGATAACTGAGTGTGGAACAACCCAGTCCATGGAACACCTTCTTTCTTGTTCCTTTCTTTTTCCATCACCTTGCACAAAAGAGGACCTTATATCCTGCACAGAAAGAGCAGTTGATTGTGCAAGATACTGGGGGAATGTCTGACCATATCTATTGTATATAAGTTATGTATAGTTTCCTTTTTTCATATTTAATTATTATTCCCTGTATAATTCACCTACCAAATTTAAGCTGTTCGCATGTGTAATGTATCCTAATTTGTTGTAAATAATGGTGTACCACTTACTTACTACTGTACCACTTGTGTTTGGATACGAAATGCTGCATTGGTAAATAATTGTACTAATTTACCAATGCATGCTTCTACATCATCCCTGGAATCCCTCTGGCCTACAGCAACAATTTTATATTTTGTCCTATTGGCCTCAATCCCACACCAGATTGATTCAAAAGAACTGCCATCTGCACAGGTGACTTCTACTCTTGCTGGTTACAATTCATATACTGTCATCAGCAGTATCCCACCCTCCCCTGTTCTGTCTACTCTATTCTCTCTGAAAATCCCAAATACAGTCATCCCTTGACTTATGTCTATTCGAGTTATGTCCACTAGAAGATACGTTCGTGATCCCATAAGGGAATAAATAATACCAGCCTGGCTGGCTGAGTGGTTAGCGTATCCACTCTCCAGCCAAAGAGCTGTGGGTTCAAGTCCCACTGTGGGCATGGATGTTTGTGATTGTCTGTGGAAATAGTGGTGGTGGTGGTCGGCAGTAGGTGGCGTTGGTGTAGTTGCAGTCAGTTGGTGGAGACAGAGTTGTAGAGCAGGAGCCCTCGACGAGTCTTTGGACTCCCTGGAGGTGTCAAATAATAATAGTGACATTTTCGATACTTTCGAACAAGATGCAAGGTTTCTATTTAGCAAGAGGAAAGGTTTCTATTTAGCAACAATGCATTATTCACGGTGGCAAAAGTGCATTCAGCGGCAACCTCCCTCGGCAGTAAGCAATCGGCATGTGTCTTCAGCAGTTCCTCTGTTGATTTGGGGGTTTGAGAAATAGGTTATTTGTGTATTTATATTTAAATATTTCATAATTATTTGTGCAACATGGCCCCTACAAGCCCAATCAAAAAACCTAGTGAAGAATCACAGAAAAAGAGGCAAGCAGTTGATCTTGAAATGAAGTTGCAAGTTATAAAGCAACATGAAGCTGGTAAGCTCCTCAATGTGATCACAGATGACTTCAGATGGTCTCATTCTACAGTGACGACCATTTTGAAAAATAAGGATATAATTGTAGAGGTTGTGATCCATTAAATCAATGATAGTGACGAAGCAATGACAAGGTTCTATTGGTGATATAGAAAAGCTACTTGCAACATGGATAAAAGACCTAAACCAAAAAGGCATATCCCTTAGCACTGCGACCATAACTACTAAGGCACTTCAACATGTTGAAGGAGGAAGCAGGGCCCAATTACGACTTTGAATTCAACACTTCTTCCAGTTGGTTCATGACATTCAAGCAGCGTTTTGCGCTGTAATGTGAAAATGTATAGTGAATCTGCAAGTGCCGATGAGAAGGCAGCCAAGGAGAAATTGGATAAAATTATTACAGAGGAAAATTATTTGCCATAACAAATATTTAATATTTGCTGTGGCAATACACTTCAAAACAATTCACAAATAGATGAGACCTCATTCTTTAAGAAAAAAATGCCTGAGCAGACATTCATCCACAAAAAGCTAAAATCTATGCTTGGTTTCAAAGCTCTCAAAGACTGTATTATGATTCTGTTATGGGGTAATGTGGCTGGATATAAACTGAAACCATTTGTGATATGAGCTGCGCACTTGCCAAATCGATTAACTCCATAAAACAAAAAGTGGAGAAAAGTGATAAAATAATATACACCTAAACCTCTTTTTGTGCGAATTTTTTTTACGCAAATTCGGAGTTATGCGAATTGGGATATCAAAAATAATATTTTTTTACATGATTTTTATTCACTTTTACGCGACCTACCTAAAGTTAGTCAAGAAAATTCTGAGAATTTTGTAGAATTGCATCTCGTTTCAATTAAGAAAATTCTAAATTCTTACGAATTTCATTTATTGGGAATTCCCCAAATTACATAAATGACTGCGCATAAAAAAGCAGTTCTAAGCAGTTTGAATTTCGTGCTTGAGTAGACAACGTAGTTACTGCATTTTTTGCATTTGAATTTTTTAAGTGAAATCAAAATCAAAATCGCATTATGAAATTAATAATTTTGTCAAGAAATAATAAATGGTAAGCTATATGTAATTTTCAAACTTTCATTTCATTAACCTAAGATTTTAATCTAGCCCTCACATGATGTTGCTGATAAAAAAAAAAAAAAAAAAAAAAAAAAAAAAAAAAAAAAAAGGAAAGCCGTTTCCTTGGATATAAAAATTCAAATTTTAGATCATCTTCAAACTGGGGAAAGTGTGACGGCTGCGGGTAAGCATTTTGGAGTCTGTCAGATCTATAAAGAAAAATGAAGAGGCTATTAGAAAAGCGGTATGTTCTGGTACAAAATCGAATGCGAAATTATCATCATACACAAGAGAAGTTATTCTAGAAAAGGCCAAAAAAGCTTTAGTGATGTGGATAGAAGATAATATACAAAAAAGAATGCCAGACGGAAATTCCATCAAGCAATCAGCATTGAGATTTTATAAACAGATTAAAAAACTGCAGCCAGATACTTCATCTCAATCGAGGAAAAAATATAAATTTAATGCAAGCAATGGTTGACTGGCTAAGTTTATTAAAAGACATGCTCTTCATAATATAAAAATTAAAGGTGAAACGGCTTCTGCTGATGAAACAGCTGATAAAGCATTTCCACAAAAACTTGCTAAAATAATTGAAGATGGAGGTTACACTCGTGAACAAGTTTGGAATATGGATGAAATAGGCCTTTTCTGGAAAAAAATGCCAAACAGAACTTACTTATCAAAAATGCAAAAAACTGTTGGTGAGTTCAAAGCAGCAAAGGATCGCAAAAACTCCTATTTTGTTCAAACACTTTAAGAGATCGGATGTTAAAATTAAAACCACTGCTCATAAATCGATCATTAAGACCATGGCTAATGAAAGGAGTAGATAGATTTTCAAAAATTGCCAGTTCATTGGATGGCCAACAAAAAAGCTTGGGTGACCATTGATATTTTCACTGAGTGGTTCCACACACATTTTGTGCCAGAAGCTAGACGCTATTTGAATGACTAGAGTCTCGAATTTAAAGTGCTTTTGATTCTTGAAAATGCATCCGGTCATCCTGCCATAGAACACCCAAATGTGCAATTTTTTTTTTCTACTGCCAATACCACATAATTGCTACAACCTCTATGTCAGGGTATAATTGCGACTTTTTAAACATATTATGTCAGACGAACATTTCAGTACGTTTGGAAAAGCTAAATGATGATGAAACACTGTCAGTTATGGATGAGTGGAAAAAATTTTCAATTATGGATTGTATTGATCAGGTTCGATTATCGTTATCTGAATTGAGACCAGAAACTATGAATGCATGCTGGAAAGCTACTAGGCCCACATATTAAAGAGAATGCTCCTGTTCCCTTCAATCATACTGCAGAATTCCTGAATATAATAAGTTTGGCATGTGAAATTGGCAAAAAAGGATTCGATGATCTCACGTCGGCAGATATCGAAGAATTGTTAATTGATAAACCTCTTAGCAAAGATGAAATAGTGGAGATTGTTTCTGAATCTCCTGAAAGCGAAGACGTTAATGATAATGATCAAGATAATCCTACTTTTACTGCTGATATTATTAAAGAAGGCCTTAAACTGGCCAGTGATTTAGGCAATTATTTTGCCCCACATGATCCAAATGAAAAATGTGCTGGGAAGTTTTCATGTGAGCTTAAGTTGCTAATGTCTTCATACAGAGAATTATGTCGTGACTTATCTAAAGTATCAACACAGCGATTAATAAATGAGTTCATGCCTAAAACTATTGACACAACTAGCGGTACTTTTGTTCAAGACATGACAAGAAGAATTCCACAAGTTAAGGCGGAAGTCGATGACGATAATACGTATCTAGTAGTTCTAGTGATATTACAGTCTCACGAAAACTAAAGCTTTCGCGTTTATTGTCAGAAACTGATAGTGAATAACATAATTTTGTTATAGTATCCTTAACAAACAACTGAAATGAATATGTTTTTTTTAAAGTTATTAAAATTCATTATATGTATGTGTGTTCTCCATGAAATGTAAATTAAAATCGTATGATCCTAATGAATTTAATGTTTGTTTTTTTGATTATTTTGATTATATTTCAGGTCTGGAACCAATCTTCACTTTTTCTATGGAGTCAGTAGTTCTTTTTACGCGAATTCTATTTATGCGTAATTTTTAGGAATGTATCTATCGCATAAAAAGAGGTTTAGATGTACATTGTTTTTTAAAATTCCTTTTAAAATATAAATTCAAATAAACATTGTAGAATGTATTATTGTAGAATGTATTATTGCAGATGTAGCTTTTATCTAACGACATATAAAATGTATAAGATAGAATATCCCCGGACTAATTGTTATTATTATTACAATTTTTGCATGACTAAGGGAGTTAATCGATTTGGCAAGTGAAAAAAAGTAATAACATAAAATTCAGTCTTCAAATTATTTTTTTATTACAGAAAAACTTCATTATCATACATTTTTTATTCAAGTTTTTCGCAAAAATGAATAATAACTGTTCTGTTACTGTTACAATTATTATTGTTAGTTTGTTTAAATTGATTCATCAGCAACATAAATGATGTCTTCTTCGTCAGCTGTATTTGAGGTCCCGTCATGTCGATTTGTTCTTAAGTTTTTATAATAATCATGTTTAATAGGAGGAATGAATTTCAACAGGTCCATCATATCTTTCCTCTTTTCTCTTGTCACAGTTCTACCTGTAGGATATAACAAAGACTGGTCTACATTTTTCAGACCTAGTGGTCTACCTGCTACAGATTTTCTTATATTAATGGCATGAAATTCTGAATCTTCGTTAAAATCATATTTGAATTGTATGATGTGGGATTTCGAACTTTCTAATTTTATCTAGTACATTTTAAGCCAATTTACTGGTAACCCTGTAACTGTTACTTTTCTGTCAATGATAGAATTTTCTAAAGGATTTGTTGAGAAAAAATCCTGATAAGTCATTTGAACCACATTAAATGGTACTTTCTTTTTACTGGTTTTGATTATATTGTACCAATCATCTGGTGAAAAAAATGTTTTGAATTTTTTTCGCATGTGACTCAATAATGGCAAAATTTGGATCATTAGGCAAATGACTATGTCCACTTACCAAAAATTTCATTTCAATTGACTCAGCTCTTATTTCTGTACTTTGAACGAATTTCAATAAACTTAAGACACGTGGACAGACTTATGTGTTCGTCATACATGTTGTTTATTTTTTTAACGGTATATATTAGAACACAGAAAAATAAGTAAATAATTAATTTATTAACTTATTGCTGATATTTCGCTGGTGTTATAACCAGCATCTTCAGGGCACAAAAACACAGTTTCTCACAATACGTGACACTATAACAACATGGTGTAATCAACGGACTAGTTAAACAAAATTGTAGCAGCAACACAAAGACTAGTGTCCTGGTTTTGGCGCCCTCTATCTGAAAAAATAAAAAATAAAATAAATTGCAGCCATCACATAAGATTAGCATCCTAAACAGAGAAAAAAAATACCAGTACTAGTTTTTTCTTAAGATGACTGTCTCCCAGATTTTAGGCAAATTTATACAGCCATATTTGTTGAGATTTGGAGTGTGTTTCAGGGCTTCTGTTGCCTCTAAGAACAATCTCTCTGACTTGTAAGAGCTTCTGGGCAGTACTTTTGTGTTCTTCCAGTTGATCCTGTGTGCAAGGGTATCCAGAGCATGGTCTGCTAGGCCCGATTTGCCATAGTGATAATGCCAGATGCATCTTTTGTGTTCGCTGATGCGGATAAGGGTTGCTAATTTGCCACACGGTCTGAATGTGGTGTGTAGTTCATGTTTCTTAAGAATTCTTGAAATCTTTTCGTATGTGCCTTTAATGTATGGGATGGTGACTGTTTTGTTGTAGTTCTCTGTGGTGGATAGTGGGAGGGGTTTCTAGGAGCGTTTAGTATTTTGTTCATCTTATGGGGATTATAACCATTGGCCAAGAAGGTGTTGCGTAGGTGAGCCAGTTCAGTAGCAAGAGCATTGTCATTGGAACAGATTGCTCTCGCTCTGTGGGTTAGCGTTTATAAAATGCCATATTGTTGAAAAGGGTGATGGTGTGATTGTTTGCGTAAATATCTCCGTGTATGTGGGTTTTCTAAAAACTGAAAATGATAAGGAACCATTTGGAAGACGTGTGATAAGTGTATCCAGGAAGGGCAGACAGTTATTAGCTTCCAGTACTTCCATTGTAAAGTGGATTTTTGGATGTTGGCTATTTAAATGCGCTAAGAATGTTTCCAATGTCTCCGGGCCATGTGGCCAAATAGCAAGCACATCGTCAACATAGCGTAGCCAAAGTGCTGGTTTGAGAGTGGCTGTATTGAAAACAGAATATAAAAACAAAATGCACACACTGTTACAAGATCAGTCAACATACAAAATTATAGATCGCAATCTCACCAACACAGAAAAGAATAAGGCACGTAAATTATTGAAAAAAGTCACTTGCTGGCCCAAAGACACAGTAAACAAACTCAAGCCCTTCCATGTTAAAACACCTAGGATTTATGGAGCACCAAAAATTCACAAACAAGGTATACCCTCACGCCCAATTGTGGACAGTATAAATAGTCCCATATACAAACTGGCTAGATATTTAGCTAAGCTACTAGCCACTCTCACAAACAATTCTCCCTCCTTTGTCAAAAATTCAGCCCACCTAAAAAGCATCTTATAACACCATACCCTAAAAAGCTCAGACTTAATAGTAAGCTTTGATATCACCTCACTATTCACAAATGTACCACTAATAGAAACCCACAATCTACTGAAGTCACACTTCCCCCCTGATATATTTGAACTATTTAAATTCACAATACATGCAGGATATTTCATCACATGGAAAGGGAAAATATACAAACAAATAGATGGGACAGCCATGCCCCCCCCCCTCCCTTCCCCCCAGCCCACTTTTATATAGAACACCTGGAAAAACTAGAAATCAATACAGCCACTCTCAAACCAGCACTTTGGCTATGCTATGTTGACGATGTGCTTGCTATTTGGCCACATGGCCCAGAGACATTGGAAACATTCTTAGTGCATTTAAATAGCCAACATCCAAAAATCCACTTTACAATGGAACTGGAAACTAATAACTGTCTGCCCTTCACGGATACACTTATCACACGTCTTCCAGATGGTTCCTTATCATTTTCAGTTTTTAGAAAACCCATACACACATACAGGGAGATATTTACACAAACAATCACACCATATGGCATTTTACAAATGCTAACCCACTAAGCGAGAGCAATCTGTTCCAATGACAATGCTCTTGCTGCTGAACTGGCTCACTTACGCAACACCTTCTTGGCCAATGGCTATAATCCCCATAAGATAAACAAAATACTAAACGCTCCTAAGAAACCCCTCCAACTATCCACCACAGAGAACTACAACAAAACAGTCACCATCCCATATATTAAAGGCACATCGGAAAAGATTTCAAGAATTCTTAAGAAACATGAACTACGCACCACATTCAGACTGTGTGGCAAATTAGCAACCCTTATCCGCTCACCCAAGGACAGCATTCCCCCTTTATCACATCCAGGAGTCTACGAAGTACCCTGCTCATGTAATTGAGCCTACTACGGTCAAACAGGAAGAACTGTGAACATCCGCATTAGCGAACACAAAAGATACATCCGGCATTATCACTATGGCAAGTCGGGCCTAGCAGTCCATGCTCTGGATACCCCTGCACACAGGATCAACTGGAAGAACACAAAAGTACTGCACAGAAGCTCTTACAAGTCGGAGAGATTGTTCTTAGAGGCAACAGAAGTCCTGAAACACACTCCAAATCTCAACAAATATGGCTGTGTAAATTTGCCTAAAATCTGGGAGACAGTCATCTTAAGAAAACACTAGTACTGTTTTTTTTTTTGTCTGTTTAGGGCTCTAGTCTTATGTGATAGCTGCATTTTTTTTTTTTTTCAGATAGAGGGTCCCAAAATCAGGACTCTAGTCTTTGTGTTGCGGCTACAATTTTGTTTAGCTAGTCCGTTGATTACACCATGTTGTTATAGTCTCGCGTATTGTGACAAACTGTGTTTTTGTGCTCTGAAGATGCTGGTTATAACACCAGCGAAATATCAGCAATAAGTTAATAAATTAATTATTTACTTATTTTTCTGTGTTCTAATATATACCGTTAAAAAATTAAACAACAAACTTAAGACAGTTTTGGTATTTCTATTTTGTCCGGTACGTGAATCTGAATAGGTTATCATTTTTTCATAATTTTCAGCATAAGTCTTTATATACTTTATTAGGCATGATGAAATTTCCTGAGACCCACGAGATCCTTCAGTTTCTGGCAAAACGAACATGTGGCTTATATTTTTATTAAAATCATGGCAACCAAAATTATAAACATAAATTTTGCTTATAATAAGTTACCGATGTAGTAAGTTTAGGAAAGGCTAAAGCTTATTCTAAGTCGAAAGAAAATACAAAAATTTATTCGGATGCTACCATTTCCATCTGCAGCCATATGAGACTAATTATTATTAGTCTCATCCGTCTTGATATTATAAAGGTATAATTTTTCTTTTTTTCTAAAAACAACTGACATTAAAATTCACAAGTACTTATTTCTGTGGCAGTTAGACTGTAACTGATTTTACTTTTTTTGTGATGAGACAGCACTAAACAATTTACCATTATTCAAGTACTTGCTTCTGTATTTGAATTGCATTATTGCAACGATTTACATTAGAGTATGGAGTTAATTGGATTGGTTTCTGAAATAAATTATTTATTATTCGATGGCCAACAAAAATTTTGTCATTTAGTGGTGTTAATCCTTATTATTAGGGAAATTTATTATGAATATAAAAAGTTAGGAGTCAATCAAGTGCTTTGACACTAAAATTTTAAAAAATTCAAAAAGTGGAGTTAATCGATTTGGCTTGTGAATGGCTCATATGACACAGTGAGAATCCACGAGCCTTCAAAAATATTAGGAAGCATATTCTTCCAGTTCATTATTGGAACAATAAGAACTCATGGATGACTCAAAAATTGTTAGAGGGTGCCTTAATCAACTGTTATGCGAGCGAAATGGAAAGCTATTGTGTGAAAGAAAATGTAGAATTTAAAATTTCATTAATTCTAGATAATGCTCCAGATCATCCACCTTACATTGGTGATCTTCACCCTAAGATTAAGGTCATGTTTCTCCTTCCAAAAAATTCTTGATTGATCCAACTGATGGATCAAGGAGTTCTTGCAGTGTTTAAGGCTTATATCTATGGAGAACTTTTTCACAAGCCATTTCTACCACTGAAGGAAATTATCAGACTCTCATGCAATTCTAGAAAGCATTCAATACTTATCATGCTATTAAAAATATTGTGTGTATGTCAATGTATGAGTGGCATATGAAAAAAGACATTAAAAAGGTTTGGAAGTTTTGAAAAAAAAAAAATGAAGACCTTCGTAAATTGAGTGAAGAAATAGTGGGCCTAGCAGACAATCTGGATCTTGAAGTGAATGATGATGACATAGTTCAACTCATTGAATGTGTCCCTGAAGAGTTGACCAACGAAGAATTGGTTGAACTGGAGGAACAACGCATTGCAGAAGAGGAAGAATGAGAAAAGAAAGAGAGAAAAGAGAAACAAGAAGAGATAGTTAAACAATTCACAGTGAAGGGTCTTGCAGAAATGTTCTCTGCAGTTAGCGATGTTCTCAAAATGGCTGAAGACATGAATTCCAATGTTGAACACTAATTATTAGTAAAAAGGAAAGCACATGATGAGTTTGCATGCTATAAACAAATTTATGATGAAAAGAAGAAGAGGAATAAGCAAAGCACATTGGACATTTTCATCAAAAAAAACAAAAGTTACACCAGAAGAGCACAGCCTGGTCCTTCCAATAGGAAAGGTAATGAAGATGCGATTGTGGAGGAAGATTTGGGTGATTATTCTCCCTGTTTTATAGTGGCAGTAATGCACAGTACAGTTTTCTATGGTTTAAAAATTAAAATGACAGTATACTTATTACAGTTAAGTCCCTAACCCCTATAACTCTGTTGATTTAATGTATAGACTTACATCCTGCTGAATGGAACAGAACCCCGACGTAAGTCGAGGGATGACTGTACACCATGCTCAATCCCTGTAACTACATCATCTGTTGATAGCCAAGTTTCAGTAATGTCTATGTTTGGCAAGGTTGCATTAACCAATACCATAAACTCCTATCTCTTGTTCCTGATTATTCTGGCATTAATATATAGAAACTGCAGCATCTCTTTAGGTCCCCAACTATCTTTACCTCCTGAAATGACTACTCTTTTCAATATTTTTGCATGAGATTCTAGTTTCAGTACTTATTGATCATTCTCACACTCACTCACTCACCTCATCAATGGGTGCCTTCATCCACACTCATCTACATCCACCCTAATTTCTTTAGTTTTCCTAACTTTGTACTTGCACACCCTCCCTAGACACCTAACTCCGAATCCATTTAAGCACAGTCCATCAGCATTATACAATCTTTATGTCCATCAAACTCAGGCCATAGGTCCAAACTCTACATTATTCCTTTTGCACAATCTCCATATTGATTCACTGGCTATCATTGCCCTCCTTCTCAGTTTGCCTCTATCATAGTGTGTCAACAGACTCACAAACTTCACCTTCTCGCTCTTCTTTTCACTTCTTCCAATAACTCTTTCTCATCTTCTATAATGCAATACATCTCTCTCTCTCTCCATTCTTCTGGTGTAACTAATATTTTAATTTTCACAAAGGAAACAAAATTTTGTGATGCTTTCATGAAGCACCCCCCCCCTCCCCTTATCAAAGAATTGCTGCAAAAAATTATCTGCTTATGCTCTTTCTCTCATTAATTCTTACAATTTTCTTTTTGGTTTCGGACCTCTCGCTTTTTTATGTTCTCAGTTCTACTAATCTCTTGCTATTTCTGCAGCCTTTCTAACTCGCATTTTGTCCTGTGAAGAACTGCATGCCAGCAAACTATATTTCTTTATTCAGTCTTCTATGTTGTCCTGAACTTTCACCACCGCAACTTTTGCATACATTATTTTACCACTACTTTCAATCATTTCATTTATATTCTCTTTACTATTTTTTTCACCATTATTTAAACTGGGAATTCCATTCACTCAATGGTTTTGGTTTCATGACTTTCAATACTAACTTCTAGTACTTCATTCTCTCGCTTCTGAAATATTTGCATTTCTGGCTTGTAAAAATTCTATGACAGGCTTTCTCTTTCTGTCTGTCTGTCTTTCTCTCAATTCTTCTCTTGTAATTCTTTATGTGGCTAATATTATACTCTTAAATAAATACAGTGCAAGTCTGAAGGATTCCTTAATTAAAATGAATAACTGCTGTAACAAATTGGTATGTCAGCCCAGAAATAAACCAAAACAGAGTGTGAAAATAGACAGGAACATTGAAAACCTCAAGCACAGGTGAATAGAGCATCTATTGAATAAGAAAAACATTTCAGCTATTTAGGTACAATTTTTAGTGAAGATAGCAAATTAATTATGAAAATAGACAAAATAATACATAAAGTTGGTAATCAAATGAATAAATTAATATGGAATAAGAGAGAAATTAATCAAAACACTAAACTTTCTGTATAGAAGACAGTGTAGAATGTATAGAAGATTGCTAATTTAAACCAAGTTTAATTTAGCAATCAGAGAGAAAGGTTAAGAATAAAACAACTGATCAAAGACTGGAGACCATAGATAGGAGGGTTATAACAAGAATTAATGACATGATTAGATCACATCGTTGGAAGAATGATATAAAATGAAGACAGTAGGAAGGAACTTAACATTTTTAATATTCAGGAATCTGTGAACAGATTGCTCAGGTGGTATGGTTGAGTAAAGAGAATGAGAAAGGGAAGGCTGGCTGCTATCCTGTGATCAATCATCTATCTGATGCAAGGATGGCAAGAAAAAAGATTTAGATGGTTGATACAATTAGATGGTCTTAGAAGAACGAACTATAAGATCTAACAATACTGGAGGTCTGAACATGTAAGAGATTAATTTGGAGGAAAATTGATGATAGGATGTTAGCAATTATGTAAATTTTTCATGGAATATCAGTATTGTACTCTGTGTACCTCTTGTTTACCTGATATCTTGTTTGCACCACCCTGTGTGTATGAGTCATATTTATGAAGTTTAAAGAAATCGAGTATCTATGCATGTTGCAGCTGAATGTTCTTTGGTCCACTATTCACAGGGTGGTGCAAACAAGATATCAGGTAAAACAAGAGGTACACAGAGTACAATACTGATATTCCATGAAAAATTTACATAATTGCTTTCTTGATAAGTTCTGTTTGATATATTTATCATAAGGTGGAGCAGACTGATACATTGCCTAAAATCTCACTGTACATGAACAACTAGCTTAAATATTCAAATTTGGCATTCCGCATACAGTGTTTATTATTATTATAAAACTGTGGACATCTTGGTACCTACTGATTAGAGCAGAATAGGAATGCATACACACAAACCTCTCTGAGAAGTTAATACAGATTTTAGGTTAGATAATTATACAGCAACATTGTATTTTTTAAATAATTCTCACTCTCACAGTTTATCTTAAACCATAGGGCAGTGTTTCTCAAAGTGTGGTACGCATACCCCCCTGGGGTACGCGAAAGGTCGTTATGGGGTACGTGGCAATTTTTGGCTATGCATAATTAAAGGAGTCATTATATTTTTCAACAAACAGTGTAATTAGAGACAACCAGGATAAAATGGCACTAACTAATGAATCACATCCCCTCTCCAACAGAAACTGTTATACAGACCAAACAAAACCATATGTTGCCGGTGAAACATATGATTTTGCTTGATACCACCTCCATCGTTAACGTGTTAAAACTAAGAAATATATAGTGAATGTGTTTCAAATATTATGGAATTCGGTTGAAGGGAATTAGCATTTCAACTCAACTGTTGAAATGCCAATTTGTCTTTGATTCACGCAATTTTTTGTTAATACCGCACCAATTATATGCGGTTCTTCGCTGCTCTAAGTATCTTAAAATTACTGGTAATTTTTGCTTGAAATAATGGGAAAGAAGATGACGCTATTTGGGTAGATGACTTTGACGATGCACACAAAGAAACTGTTCTCAATGCCAAAAGTAGTGATAGCAAGTAGGAGCTTCTTGGCAAGTCGCACCATTTTCAGTTTTTTTCTGAAAACTGTAGTTTCCGAAAATTCTCGTACGTATCTCTCAACACAATTTTTTAGCTTTAATTTTGGGAAAAAAGTTAGAGTTATATTCGAGTAAATACGGTATTTTTTTTCAGCTTTCAAATTCTTACGTATGGATCATTGGTTAAAGATTGGATTTATAAAACGCTCAAAAGAGAACAATATAGCAAATACAAGTAGCTGTAAGCAACAAGAAAACGTTGATATTGCATCTGGATCAAATGAAATTGATGAGTGTGTCGTCTGACATTTCTAGAGAACCAAAATTTAAAAATAAATCATATATTCTGTTTACATGAACATATAAATTCAAATAAAATGGATATTTAATTTTAATTAATTTTTTAATTAATTAATTAATTTATTTTTTGATTAATGAAATTATTTTTTATTAATTAATTAGGGGTACTTGGTAATAATGAAAATTTCAGAAAGGGTATGCAGATATCTGCAGTTTGAGAAACACTGCCATAGGGTAATAAGAGTATGCATTTCTTCCCCTCCACAAATTAATTACAAACATAATTTCAATTAATTCTTAAAATAAATGGTGTTCACCTCCAGCCAATTACAAGCAGCAATTTTGAAAGTAACTCTTTCAGGTTTATACTCCAAAGGCTTTATATTCCAAAGTGCTGAACTATGACATCCGTTCAAGTTAAATGTCATACTATATTGGAAGGGAGGAAATATCAAGAATTTCTATGGAGATTTTGCCAATATTATAGAGAATAAGCAATGCATGCAAAGACAACATCATTTTTCTGAAAAGTATGTATAAAGTAAATACAATTATGAGACAATGACAGTCATGGCCTGTTATATTATCTTTTAAATAGATTAAAATGTACTAAACTGAACAAAAAATATTTTGTTTTTAGAAAGTACCACAGAAAATAAGTAATGAATACAGAACATTTAATCCCCAGTTTCACTGAATGTGATATAAATATAAACCAATAAAAAGCTGTGGATAGTAACTGCACTAGAAAGCATTTAATGAGAACTAAAACTATGTAATAAATAAAAAATACTCTAGTAGTTTATCTCCATAGTGGAATAACAATATTGTTTAGGATAATATATCCATTCTATGCACATATGTTTATTAACATGATGTATATGCTTAGATAATAGTAAAATATATTTTATTTAGATAATTTTTAATCTGGTTAATATTTAACTGTTAGTTCTAAAGTTATATTTTCAGTGCATACCTTGAAACCTGGGAGTCTGTTGGTACCCAATAACTCTGATCAAATACGTAGTAATTACTATTACAGGGCAAAGGACCACGACTCATCAGGTATGCATATTTTTCCCTGAAAAGCAGAATTTTTTTTTTTTTGACATTTAAGCAAATGGTACTTAACTGAAATTGATGGGTTATTTTGAAACCACTACATGCTACAAACTATACTTGAATATATCTGCAACTTATTTACAGCCACATTCAAATACAAATAATCTGACCATCCTTTTCATTCTTACTACACTGAATAAAATCTAGCAAAAATGCAATCATCTTATGAGTAATTTATATTGTCTCTGAATTTATGGTTCATGCTGCTCCTTTTTTTTTTAATCTTTGATATAAAGAGATAAGCAAAGCTTTTATGCTATGCAGCACCCTAGATCAGAACATATCTTTTGACTGCAAATCTATTTTTAATTAAAAATTAAAATAAATAATTTAATGAAGTGATCATACATAATGCTTACCTTTGTTGCACTTTTGACAATAACAAACTTTGAAATTTAAAGTGGAGATTGCAGATGGTGAAGAACAAATATGATATTAGTGAACACTGAATTTTAAAATTAAAACTCAGATATGAATGTTATAAGCGTTATAATAATAGGATAATAGTATCATATTATTCTTACACCGTTTAACTTATAAAAATAATAGGATACTATTAATATTATTCTATTATACATTGTATGTGTAATTTTTGGCAATTCTTCAAGGCAGATGTTAACTGATCAGCCAGTCTGCTAAACTGCAAGCACAAAGAAACTGTGCTTACAGCTTTCAAACCACTCCTTGAAGATTATAATTGCAGAGAAATTTAGCTATTTTTTCTGATGTACCATGAATATAAAGAATGGGAATAGTTTCGTTGTGATCTTTTATACTGATTGCAGGAGAAATTTGGGAAGGGGGGATTGCATGCAGTATTATTATTCGGACATTCCATGGAGTCTAAAGACTCACTGTAGAAGGCCCAGTAGAGAAAACACTAAGTCTATTATACCAGTCCTTGAACCCACTGACAGTTTGTGCTCTCACCATTCTATCTGGCAATGCATCATGTTTCAATCATCCTCCTTGCAAAGAAACCACTCCTTATCTTGCTTCCTTTCATAACTTCTAGGGATGGCCTCTTGTCCTCACTCCTTCCCCCCTGTTCCACCAAACAAAAGAACTCCAAAGTGTCAACCCTGTAACTACCTCTCAACAGTTTAAAAGCTTCAATCATATCACCTCTCCTTCTTCTATCTACCAAACTCTGCAGTCCACATTCCCTCTGCCTATCCTCATAACTAACATTGAATAGTCTTAATATCATCTTTGTTATCTGACTCTGCACTCTTGACATGGTTAATTTATCCTCTTGAAATCTTGAAAAACAAATGAGAGTACAATAGTCTATGTGTGGTCTAATCAGAGCTTTATAGAATGGAATGACAACTCTTTTATCTCAGTCGGTGTCCTTCTCAGTATTGCAGCAATCCTCTGGGTTACCTTCACCACCTTTGCAATATGTTCCCTGAATTTCAGGTTTCTATCAATCACCACTACCAGATCTCGTCTCCCTTACTTCCTCCAGTACACCTCCTCCAACAGAGTATGCTGCCTCCCATCGACGTATCCCAAACTTCAAGACTTTACATTTTGCTGCAGTAAACTTGTACCCCATTCATTTGCCCATCTATCCAGTTTATTCAAATCCTCTTGAAGAGCTGCCACATCTGCACTATTACTAATCATCCTTCTTAGCTTCACATCATCTGCAAACAACTGAATATTTTTTGCAATTAACTGACAATGTCATTGATATAAAGGTTAAACAATACAAAAATTAAACAATAACCTGGTCCCAGTACTGAGCCCTGTGGAACCCCACTTGTAACCTTCTGCCTCCTCGATATTGCCCCACCATATACAACTTTCTGATACCTATTAGATAGCCAATCCTGAATCCAGCTGACTAAACTGATACCTAAACCCATGTGCTGCAACTCAAATATCAGCTTATCATGTGGTACCCTGTCAAATGCCTTTGCAAAATCCAAAAAAAATGGCAATGTATGCCTTTCCCTCATTCCAATTCCTCCATCCATGGAACTACCCCAAGCTGATTTCTAATACTATTATAATCACCTACTTTATAATTTCATATGCATTTCTTTCTCTTTGATGCTCCAGCATGTCTATTCATTTTCCAAGTCAAAACACATATTTCTCCCTTCTCCCAAGCTACTATTCATGCAAGAAGTCACCCCTGCTACCATCTACCCTGATAATTCTAGTTTCCTTTCACTGACACACAGATTTGTTCAGAGAACAACATTCTCTCCAGATGCTTACATCCTTCTCATTTGCAAACTATCTCTCGCATACAGCTCCTTTCTGTCCTCAAGTGCTCTCCAAGCATCCACATAATCCAGCCTGTCTTTTGACACATTCTGGCTATTATACTATTCATTAATGATGCTCTTCTCTACAGCTCTGCATTCACACCTGAACAACTCACTCACTTTCTTCCCCCTCTCAATCTTCTTCCATGCAACCTCATTCCATTCCATGCAAAGTCATTTTTTCCCAGCACCACAATAATCTTATCCACCCTTACACCTCACTTAATTGCTATAGTCACACTACTGTTTTCCAGGAAAACACTCCTCTGGCATTCTATCTTGTACACCACTGATCATCGTCTCCATATCAAACCTCTTACCACTCTGTTTCTTCCTTGCTCAACTGAATCCCTCATTCCACATGTATTTTGTATTTCATCCATTTTACAGAAGTTGGTACCTGTTGGCTAAAAAAGTGTTGCAAAGAACCTGAATTCAGTTTCAAGGGCAGTCATTTAAACAAATACTCCTTGCTCTGTGTGTAAGTGTTTGGAGGACGGTGTACTGCTGTGATGAATGGTTGTGTGATTGCTTATGTATATACCCTCTCATATGGGTGAGTTTTCTTTAAATAGAAAAAGGATAATGAGTCATTAGGTATTTTTATAGACACTAGTCATGTCACTAGTGTCTAGAAAAGAGACACAATCATGGCATTCTTTTTGTCAGAAACATTTGATAAGAATGAAGGAGAGTTTACTGAGCTGTTATGTCTACATTTTCAAGCAGTATGTGAAAGAAGGACCTCAAAGTTAATCATAGCATCAGATAGAGTCTCAGTTAAGAATCAGAATGCTTTGCTACCAGCTGGTGAGGATGGTCATGCTGTACTAACCTGGGAAGTAGCAAATACTTTCCTACTTCCCAGGGTAGTACAGCATGACCTGGGAAGTAGCAAATGACCAGGTTAGTACAGCATGACCTGGGAAGTGCGAACTACAAAGCTGGAATTTATAACAAACTCAGGGGAACACTATGTTCAATCCAAGTGCATGAGAAGGTTTGAAAATATGCTTAAACAATGCAGTATCTGAATGAGTTGCTAGATGCTTGGTGAACAAATAAGGTGGGAGTGAAATGGATGTGCAACCTTATTAAACAAAATATTCAAAAGAGGAAGATAATGTGGAAGGAATAAGGAAAGCTAAGTCAGCAGTACGAAAAAAAAATTGGCTATATACACTAAAGATAAGTCAAAAGGATTTTATCATTATGCTGCAAGCAAAAGAAAGAATGAATGTGGAAGAGCAACTTTACTGAATGCATATTGTGTCAGAAACAGATAAAATATCAGCAAGTATACTAAGAAATGTTCAGCTGAAATGGCCATTAAAATGTTTGTATAAATTGATATAAACTGATATCTAACTACCGACATATCACTATCTCCAAACTGGCGGGGAAGATTTTAGAGAAACTGTTAACAACTCACATACAGAAATGTATTGAAAGAATCTATATGTTGCAAGGATTTACTTAAAGGAGGGCACATCTGAGCAATCTGCTCATATTTTATAATAATGTTATGAGTGAGTTGGATAAAGGGAATGGATAGACTATGGTACTGTTGAACTTTGCTTAGGCATTTAATAGGATAACACCAAAGATCACAGAGGTACTCAAGGTAATAATAAACAGTAATAGAGAGATTGTAAATAAATGTTACATACAGGAGGCAAGTTTTAGAAAAATAAAATTAATCAACATCAACACATAAACAGAACTGTATAGATAAATCAAATGTGTTTGTATAAATGAATTATTTTTAAGTTAAAAACTTCAAAAAATTTGCCCACTCTGATAAGATCTACTTAAGTATATAGGGCTCAGTAGATCAGTAAAAGTTTTACATATTTTTACTTATTAACCCTTTAACTGCGGAGAACGTATTATTACGGGCTCGGAAATACACGCCTGCTTTGCTGAGCATGTATATGTAGGTTGGCGCACCTCGTATATTCAGACAATTTTTTAGTATGGAAAGAATCATCGTAAGATATTCAAACTTCAGGGGCAGGTTCCTCCATCTACTGTCAACCAATTGAAGTTTATATGACTTGGGTTTCTATTCTTATATGACATGTAAAGAGAAAAATTTGAACTAGTGCAACTAATCATATGCAGCACGATGCATAAACCACATGACTGCAGGGATTTCAGGGATGTCACAATATGGCGATTACTGATGATCACTGATGATTACTGATGATCAAATTGATGAATTGTTAACAACAAATGAGTCGGGAGAAGAATTGTCCGAATTAAGTAAATTGTGTACTTAGATGAAGAGGATCCTGGTGATGTAAGTGTTACAAGCGAGCAAGATAATGACACAAGTTTCGATACGAACGTGCGTAAGTGAATGCATACCGAGGATGTATTGTTCAAGTGGCGTGATGATGTCTAACTGATGAAGTGTACACGAATTTGATAGCAGTAATTCAGGAATAATCACAGGTAATATCACTGATGATTCTCATAGACAAGCTTATACGTTGGTTATGCATTACTAAATCACTTAAGGAATTGACAACGTACATAAGAATATAAATTAATTACACTTTAATAAATATTTCCGATATTTCAGCAATGTCACGTTGCCATATTCAAAAGGAACTTACAAAAAAAGGCACGTGCACGTAGGCACTACAACACAGTAACTGAGAATGAAGTGATGAAGCTATTGTTCTCCTAAAAGTCTTGATGGTGCCCCTTAGCGGGCTAAGTAGGTGTTCTTGGCCGTTGGGCTGAAGGTCTGTGGATGTAAGTCTCCCAAATTTGGGGCAGTCTCATGCAACCAAATTTGTTGAGGTTTGAAGAGTTTCTTAGGGCTGATGCTGATTCCATGAATAGTCTTTTGAATTTAAACTAACTACTGTGTATTATTGTAGCTTTCTTCCACCGTATTCTGTGGTGTGCATCCAGAGCATGGTCTGCAAGACCAGAGTGGCTATACTTGTGAAACCGGATGTAGTTCTTGTGTTCTGAAATTCTGATATTCACTGTCCTGCCTGTTTGGCCAAAATAAGACAGTTTGCAGCTGCAAGGGACCTATACACCTGGTAGGTCTAGGGGAAGTGGTTGGTCTTTAGTGAAGCAGATAAGGGATGCCAATTTTCTGTATGGTCTGTAACAGAAGGTCAAGTCACGTTTTTTTAGGATTTTTGTAATTTTTTCCGAGGTGCCTCAGATGTAGGGAATGGTGATGAATTTAGAGTAATCTTTGTTGTGAAGGGAGGGATTATGGTTTGTTGGTTTCAATATTTTTTGGATTTTATATGGGGAGGGGGGCATTGGCTGAGAAAGTGTTGAGGATATGATTTAGTTCAGTGTTTAGGGCCGTGTTGTTAGAACAGATAAGTTTAGCCCTGTTGTGTTGTATAGTGTTTTCACCACTCCATATTGTTGTGAGGGGGGGGGGTATTGTTCGTGAATGTACTTGCCTGTATGGGTGGGTTTTCTATAAACTGAGAAAAACCAAGGTTCCATCAGGCTGATGGGTGACTTGTGTGTCTAGGAAAGGGAGGCTGTTGTTTTCCTCTTTTTCCAGAGTGAACTTGATTCTGGTGTTGGTTGTTGTTTAAGTGTGTTAAGAAGTAGAGGAGCATATCAGAGCCATGTGGCCAAATAGCAAACACATCATCAACGTAGCGAAGCCATATGGTTGGTTTTTGTGGGGCAGAGGCTAAGGCTTTTTCTTCAAAGGTCTGCATAAAGAAATTGCCAAGGGTGGGGAGAGTGGTAAACCCATGGCTGTCTCCTCTATTTGTTTGTAGAATTTTCCCTGCCAAACGAAATAGCCTGAGTTCATTGTGAACTGAAACAGGGCTGAGATATCAGGAGGAAATTTGGATTAGCTCTAAAGTTTCCTTGAGTGGGACATTTGTGAATAAAGAGGAGACGTCAAAGCTGACCATTATGTCAGTCTGCTGGAGTGTAAGGTTTTCTATGCTGGCTTTGAAGTGGGCTGAGTTTTTTGTGTGTGATGGTGTGTTGCCAGTATAGTGTGCGAGCACTTTGGCCAAATATTTAGCTAATTTGTATGTGGGGGAAATCAATGCTATCCACTATGGGACGTAATGGCACATTTTCTTTATGTATTTTTGGGAGTCCATAAATATGGGGAGGGGGGGTATAGAGTTAAACGTTAAACTGTTTTAATCTGTTAATATAACTTCTACAGGCCAAGAAGTGGTTGTAGTGCCTACATGCACGTGCCTTTTTTGTAAGTTCCTTTTAAAGATTGCAACGTGACGTTGCCGAAATATCGGAAATATTTATTAAAGTGTAATTTAATTTATATTCTTATATACGTTGTCAATTCCTTAAGTGATTTAGTAAATATCACTGATGATTCTTCAGCTTTAGATATTTTTGAACACTTTTTTACCATAGAACTAATGATAACAATAGCTGACGAAACAAACAAGTTTCATACCTTCACCACAAATAATAGACCATTTACACCATCTTCACGACTAAAGCAGTGGAAAAAATATCACCCCTCAAGAATTTTACATTTTTCTAGTTATTACAAAAAACTATTTTTCCACCTTCTGGATATGACCATACTCTAAATTCTCACTGTCTCTATAATGTAAAATTTGGAAAAAACACAAAACTTAACAGACTACCAACTCATGCTTATCGGGATATAATTCAAAAGTACCATATCCCCAGAACAACAGGGAGGTTGAAAGGACGTCCATCACCTGGAGATCAACTGCTGTGTCTCAAAGAAAGGCATTTCCCTTCTCTTGTACCTTCTACTGAGAAGAATGCAGCTCAAGTTTGTTATGTCTGTTCCAATACCACTCTTGAGCAGAAGAAGCGTTGTGAGAGCCGGTATATGTGCACCAAATGTGACGTTGGACTCTGTGTACAGCCCTATTTTGAAAAATATCATTCCATGCTGAATTTTTAGGATTTTCATACCCTGGCAGTTGGCAGGCTTAGTAATAACTGTGTTGTGAATAATAGTGCTCTTTATATATTTTGATTAATTTCTACATAAATTAATGCGTGTAATTTGCATAATCAAGTGGACACCCTTGATTATGCAAATTTTATAAAACACTATTATTGCCATTTTTGTGAGTGAACAAGTGTATATCAAGAATGTATGATGCTCTCCAGACTTCTTACTTCAGTAAGAATTTTAATTGATTTTATTTATAAATTTTTTGCAAAATTAATTCAGCACATAGGACAATGTCAGTAGAATATAAAATCAGCAGTTAAAGGGTTAATGAAGTGTTGGCACTCCACTAGAACATGGCAAATGGTGAGTCGAGTGTTGCATTGTTCACCACATAAGTGGATCATCAGCCCTCAAGAGATAAAAATGTATTAAATGACTGAGATCTATGCAAAGCCTAGCAAAAATAACTTCTCTTCTGTTTCTCCACTGACTAGTATGGAAGGAATAAGGAAAGCTTATTCCCAGACTCCTAGCACTTCATTTCAGACTTAATATCACACAATTTATTTGTCAGGACTAGCTATGATGATTACAATTGATTAATTACCTTTGATTTTACCAACTGTCGGTAGTCTGTATAGGTGACTGACATAGAGTACATGGGAAATTTTTATCATCTGATCTAGATGCTGCAGTTGCATTACCCTTAATTCCAATGAGGCTGGGAATCTAGCACAAATTAATGCGAAATTAAGGACCTTCGTGTTTTCTTCAGGATTTGCCACTGAATCTCAAAGGTTTGGTTCTTGTTTTCAAACTTGTTTTTTTCGTGAATGATCTTTGAGTATTTGGTCCTACAGATCACCTCTGAAAGCTGTTCAAATTTGATTCATTTTCAAACTTACTTACACACTCTTCTTTTCTACATGAAATTCAATTTTATCCTTCTTAAAAGTAAATAATGATCACTTCCTGTTTCAAATCCTGTATATACTCTTGTGTCCTGAACCAGTGGGAAAAACTATTATTATCAACTTTAACTTAGTCAATGAGACTTTTCCTGCATCCTCTGTCCACCAGAATTAGTGCACTTTTTTATGTTGGAAGATAGTGTTAGTAATAACTAGTCTATGTCCTGAACAGAAATCCAACAGCACTTACAATTATTATGAGCTTTGTTCTTTTCTCAAAATTTTCCCAAAACATTTCTATATGTCTTGTAATCATTTCCTACTCTGCTGTTTAGACCTCCAACAAGGACCAACTTTTACTTTTTCATTATGTCAGCTGCCTTCTCTAATGCCACAAAAAATTCCTCTATTTCTTCCTTAGTAGAACCTTCTGTCGTACTATAAGCACAAATAAGTCTCATGGTCCACTTTCCTGGTCTGATATTTGCCTAATCATTCTACTTGATATCACCATGCAAGAAGATTATCCTTGTATTTTGTGTTTGAATATTACAGCTATTACGTGTACTTATGGACATGTATACATGCCCATAATTACATGGATGTGAAGTGCCCATTGATCAATATAACCTTTCATCATATAACCTTTGGATATTGTAGAAATGATATAGATATGAAGCATATATTTTTGATATATTTTATTCGTGTGTCCATGTGGGTGGTTAAATAAAAAAAATAATAAATTAAATATTATTTACAGTTATTATATACATGACATATAAGGACAATTCATTATATCAAGAATTCAAATATTAAATCACTCTCACAACCTTCAATTAAAATTTTCAAACAATTTGAGATAATTGTAGAACAAGCTCAACTAAAAAGTTTAGCAAACTCATAATGATAAATATGTAGGTTATCATGTGGTATAACAGTTATGTAAAAGACTGAAAGAAAACTGGATAAATAGGCAGTGCACTAAGATAGAAGAATTACAAAATAGGAATAAAACCAAATTAGCATTCCTGAAAGTGAAAGAACTTAATGGAAAAACAAAACATACACAGTCTAATAACATCAAGGACAAAGATGGAAACATACACTCATTGATAAGGAAAAGATATATGGAAGATGGGTGGAGTACTTATCAGATCTCTATGATGATGATAATGGTAACATGTTAGATGATTCATGACACCTTAAGTTAAACATAACAACAGATACCACTCTACCCACAAGAAAGGAGGTAGAACATGTAATTAAGAATCTTCCTAATAATAAATCCTCTGGGTGTGATAATATTCCGACTGAGCTGCTGAAAGCTTTGACTGGCAATAATAACTATTTAGTGGAATCCATTCAGGACATCTATAAAACAATACAATTACCTGAAGTTTTTACAACATCTATCTGCACACCGATTCCAAAGAAACATAGTGCACAAAATTGTGAGGATTACCTAACTGTGAGCCTAATATCCCATGCATCTAAAATTATTTTAACCATCGTTTACAAACAAATTGAAAGAGCCATAAGCGGTGAATTGAGTGAACAACAGAAAGGCTTCAGAAGAGGAATGAGAACCATTAATGCTATCCTGGAACTAAAAATACTAATAGAAAGATCACTTAAAAGAAATAGGAACATTTACATATGCTTCATAGACTTTCAGAAGGCTTTTGACCAGGTAAAACATAATAAAATGTTCAATATATTAGATAAATTAGACACTGAAGATCATGTACTTAAAATTATAAAAATGATTTCACCAAACAGAAAAAACTCTGAGACTTCTGAAGTAAAAATAAAAAGAGGAGTTAAACAAGGTTGTATCCTTTCACTAAATCTATTTAATATCTATAGTGAGACAGTGATGAAAAAGATTGAAAAACAAAAAACAGGAATTCGTATAAAGTATAAAATGGTATAAAATACAACAATCTTAGATATGCTGATGATACCATTCTAATAGCAGAAAACAGAAACAAATTAATCAAATTACTGCAGCAACTAATTGAAGAAGGTAAAGAATTTGGATTAGATATTAATGCAAAAAAACCAAATTTATGAAAATTTCAAATGAAAGCAGATCCCAGCCAGAAATATTCATAAACAATATGAAAATTGAACATACAACAGAATACAAATATTTAGGCACCTACTTTACTGCAGATGGAAAGCAAGAAATAAAAATAAGAACAGCCATGGCTAAAGATGCACTCTGGAAAAATAAAGATCTGCTCAGAAGTTCTGTGAGTATCGAGACAAAGAAAAGAATGATAAGAATATTAGTGTGGCCAATTTTCACATATGAAAGCAAGACCTGGATATTCAAGAAGAGAGTAAGACAACAGATAATGGCCTTTGAAATGTGATGCTATCATAGAGCTCTGAAAATCCCATGGACAGAACATGTAACAAATACAGATGTCCTACAGAGAATGAGAATACAGAGATCTTTATTACAGGAAATGATCCAGAGAAAGATGAGATTGACAGGACATGTACTGAGAGGTTCAGCAGGACAGAGGATACTAACAGTTTTAGAAGGAAAAATTATGGGAAAAGGATCAAGAGGCAAAAAACGAAGGCCATGGCTTGAAGATATAAGATCATGGACAGGATCACATGGCTATGCAGAAACAAAAAGGAAAGCCACCAACAGAGAGAACTGGAAGGACATGGTGCTGCACCCTCTCACTGAGGAAGCTACATGAAGAAGAATCATGTGGTATCACATTAATCCACTAAATTACATTTTAAAGAAGTAGAAATACACCTTCACATTTCTGAGTGAACTAAATAAAGCAGATAATTACATTAATTGTCTGTTTGATTCAAAGTTTTAGATATTAATAACTATCCATTCCACCTTCACTATGAGGAAAGAATTTAACTGAAGAATCAAAACAGTCCCGGCTTCCAGTAGTTGAGAGAAATTTCAGACAAACACCGCTTCTATTCCAAATGGAAGTACATATTCATTTCTTCTGTTCAAATCAATGTAGGAATTATTAACAGTTCCTTTACTTCAACTGAACAATTCCTATAAGAAGTATCTTAAAATTATTGGCATATACCAGTGGCCGTTAACAGACTGTATGTCCATGTAATTCTTAAATAAAATCTCCGTTTCATTCTTAAATTTAACGAAATTTTGGATTCATATTATTCCATACTTGAATTTAACTCTCGCAGCTCTACGCTTTCCTTCTCAGCTCTCTCTCTCTCTCTGTAGCTGTTATTCTCTTCAGCATTCTCCATTGCCAGTCAATGACACACTGTGTGATACCATATGAATATGACCTACTTCATGATTTCGCTATCAACATATGCTTTTGTCTAGAGGTAAATATCTTCCAAAATCTTCAATGAAATATTCTCATTCGACACTTTTCTTCAATTTCTGTTTTATACATCTAAACTTTCTCTATGCACATGGAAGAAAATTAGTTCAAGTTTCTGAAGTGCTCTCCTCTGATATGAAACAAAGTAAGAACCAACAGTATCCTACAGAATTATTTACATTAACATTCACTCTTGACCACTTTTACATGTCAATATTTAGCCACACAAATATGCATTTTAATAAAATAATTGCAATACTTAAAGGAATGTGTATTTTACTTCAATAACTTATTCAAGAAATACACACAGGACCATCTCCAGTCTTGCCCGTACAAATAACAGTGAATTTCCTTAAGGTGGGGTTTTAAATGTGTTCAGGAAAGAGAACGGGATTTTTTTTTTTTTTTCATTTCTGTAGCAGAGCCTTAAGACCATAAATATTTTGCTTAAACACTACAGCTCCACTCTAAAAATTTTGCTTTTGTTTTGGGAATGTAGATGTTTCCAATTTTCAAGAGGCTGAGGGCTCACCTTTGTTAGGTTTATATTTATCAACTGATTTCAGGAAGTATGGCCAGCATCCATCTCTTCCACTGGAAAAATGTTCAACACATCTGATGTGTTAGGATCATTTATGGAGTTCAGTTCACTTTGAGTGTGAACTCCATGGCTTCAACTCCAACCTTAACAGCGTTCACTACCATCTTCAGTCTACCAAACCCCATCTACTCTTTTTGGCAGAAACTCAAATCTCACCCCCCCCCCCAGAACTATACATCTCAATCTTCCAAACTACACACTCTTTAACTCCTTTTGACCCAGAGAGCACCCAACCTAGAATCGCCCAACTTTGACCTTCTTTGGTTGAAAATATCCTTTTCCCACTCAGTCAAATTCATTTGCTATCTCTATCGCTCCCCTAATGCCACCAACCACTCAGAGCTCTTTAATTTCCTCTTCTTATGCCAGTCCCACTTTCCTAACAGTGAAATTATCCTCCTAGAAGATTTTAATGTCCACAACACCAATTGGCTTTCCTCTGCCAGTTGTACAGATCTTGAAGGAAGAGATTTTGAGACGTTTGCCATCACTAATGACCCTACACAAATTGTTCACATACCAACCAGAATATCAGATGACCCGAACAACTCCCCAAACACCCTAGATCTCTTCCTCACCAATGATCCTTCCAAATACACAGTAAATGTAGTGAGCTCCCTGGATAATTCCGACCACAATCCAGTGCTCATCTCCTTCCCCCATGTAAAAACGCTTAGATAGCCACTCCCATACAAGAGCAGTCTGGCATTATAATAGTGACAAATGAGATAGCCTCCATGAATTTCATGCCTATTCCTATGGTTGGACTATTGTTTTCAATCTTCCAATCCAAACATGTAACCAAAGTAATCTGCATTGGCATGGAAACATACATTCTCCACACTTCTCTGAACCTCCATTCCCTAACTAAATCCTGGTTCTCCAAAAGATATGCTAAGGCTATACAAATGAGAAATCAAGCATAACCACAAACGGCTTACATCAGGAACTCCATCCTCCTTTAGTGCTTATACTCAAGCCCAAAATATATGCAAGAAAAGTATCAATGCTTCCTAAACTGAGTTTGAAAGAGCGAAAAATCAGGAAACTTGCAACCTGCCCAAATGGCAGCCAAGCCTTTTGGTCTCTTTCCAAAGTAATTGGTCGTAACTTTTACCCAACACTCTTTCCACCCCTATCATACCTAGATGGCTCTGTTGAGTCATCACCAACAGAAAAAGCTAATCTCATGGCTTCACACTTTGCTTCCAATGCATGCATAACTGACAATGGTAAATGTCCCCAAACCATTTCTCCTGCCCAATATACAATGTCCCCTATATCCTTTTGCCATGAAGAGATCAGAAAACTACTGTCTGAATTAGACACAAAAAAGTCTCCTGGCCCTGATGGCATTCCTCCCAATTGTCCTGAAGGTTTGTGAACCAGAACTGACTCCTATCTTATGCCACCTGTATATATTCTCTTACTCCACTGGTATCTATTTAACAGCCTAAAAATTGGCCTACATTCAACCCATTCTCTAAAAGAGTGACAAATCACTGCCATCAAAACTACTGTCCTATCTCACTCATCTGAGTCCTATCTAAAGTAATGGAGAAAATCATCAATTCTCAACTCCTACACTACCTTGAAGGGACCCAGCTATTAAGTGACCATCAGTATGGATTCTTTCGCTACCGATCAACAGGAAATCTACTCTCATATATCATCCATCTCTGGAAAAATGCCATGGAGAAGTTTGGTGAATCTCAAGTGGTTGTACTTGATATCTCCAAAGCTTTTGACTGGATCTGGCACAAAGGCTTACTAAGCAAACTACCATCATTTGGTCTGTCTCGGGGCATCTGTAGTTGGACTGCCAGCTTTCTGTCTGGATGCACACTGTGTGTGATGGTGGATGGTTCCTTATTCCTCCCATCATCCAACTAATGCTAGGGTTCCTCAAGGTTCTGTTATCTCACCAACCCTCTTCCTTCTATATATCAGTGACCTACTTCAGTTGACCTCAAAACCAATACACAGTTTTGCAGATGACAGCACATTGCACTCCTCTCTTTCATTTGACAATTTTACACAACTCACTTCAACCTACAGAACATCAACCACCACTGCCCTCAATTGTAATCTCCAAGCCATCCTACAAATCAAGCATAACTACTCAGATAACCTCATCAATTTCAGTGCTAGTAAAACCCACTTCTGTCTTATTTCTCACAAAAAAAGAACCATTTTCTCCCAGTATTATTTTTGACAACACTCAAATTTCCAGACAAGATGAGATCTCTCTTCTTAGAATTACCTTGACATCAAGCCTCTCCTGGCAAAAACACATCACAACCATTGTGTCCTCAGCTTCTAAAAAAAACTAGGATTTCTCTTTTTCTCAAGATGTTACTTCACCTCTGAACAGATTTTGAAGATCTGAGATTACAAATCTCAAATCTGCAAAACTATCGAATACTGGTCTCACATTTGGAGTAGGGCTCCTAAGAGATCTCTCTCAAAATGCTTGACTCAATACAGAGCAGAGCAATTAGATTGATTAATTACCCATCTCTTACCAACTCACTCCTCCCACATTCACACAAATGTTTGGTTTCTGCAATTTATGTATTCTATAAATATCAATTAGCTCAATAATTTATCCACACATTACTAAGTCCATTGGAACATGTGCAGCTGCCACCCAACATCCCTTGACAGTACACCTTGAAAACCACAGAACAAATTTATTTTCCTACTCCTTCATCGCTGATACTGCCGTAATTGTGGAACAGTTTTCCCACATGTGTGAGAAGACTTCCCTGATGTGTTTCCCAAGGAATACAATATACAGGCTTTTAAATCAAATGTAAATAAGTTTCTCCTTTCCCAAACCAATACCCATATTGGTTGATCAACCTATAGTACATTAGTACTATAGGTTGATCAACCAACCTGTCGTGTACGGGTTCAACATAAAATAAAATAAAAAACATTTCTCATCAAAACACTCCCAATCATCATGTTCAGGTATGTTGAAATTATTGGATGGTGAAATAGACAAACGTGTTTACATTGCATTCAATATTTTGGAAGTTTATTTTGCACTTGGTTAGACTATAATAAATTTAGTTTAATCATTTATCCAAGTGTGAGCAAACAAAGTTCGTGCCTGAAAATATCTTCAGGACTGAGGCAAGATGGTGCATCTGTTGGCACCATATGCATCACCTTGTCTCAGTCCTGAAGATATTTTCAGGTGCAAACGTTGTTTGCTCGTACTTGGATAAAGGATTAAACTAAATTTATTATACTTTCAATATTTTCTTATCTACTACCTTCTCAGCATAAGAGGATTTCAAGTGTGGTGGTGGCTAGCTTCCTCTTTTGCATCCTGATATATTTCATTCTGTTTTTAACTTTTTTTTTCATCTTTCTACCTCTGACATGCACAGAGTAAGTCAAATGATCTCCCTGAGCGTTGATACATTTTGCTTTCTTGGCAGAGCAAGATTTATTAACATGCTCTTTACTATCACATCAGGCACAGATAGCAGAGCTATGACAGCAGGCAGTTTGTTCATGTTCATATTTCTGACATCGAAGGCACTGAGTGGATTAAAGACATACAGCAGGCTTGGTTGGCCTGCTCTCCAACCTAAAGGTCGCGAGTTCAAATCCCGCTGTGGGCATGGATAGTTGTGAGTGTCTTTAGTTGGGAGATAAATTTCTTCACCCAGTGTGAAACACCATGCCCACTTATTGGTGGCCTGAAGTGGCTTGAAAAAGTTCCATGCTTGGTCTCTAAAGCATAGATTCTGAACTATGTAAGAAATTTAAAAAAATTTTTATATATTTTTTATATAAAAAATATATAAAATTAATAAAAATATGGAAAAATAAAATCCATAGTCCACCTTTGCTACAAATGCGCTATAGGTTTACTAATTATCTTTTGTGGGTGGAACCACATTAAAAAAAAAAAAAAAAAAGGGGGGGGGGGGGGGGGGAAACAGTTGAGATAACCTGCTTTTACCAGTGTCAGTGGTTTAGGTGTATCAAAAGTAAGGATGATGTCCCTGGTCGAAACCAGACAAACATCCCTACATATCAGGATGTGCCTTATACCCTGTCACTCCTCGATCTTTAAGTTATGAACATATCTTCTCATCTGGAACACCAAGAAGATTCAATTCTGATATCACATCTCTAGAATATCTGAATGATTTATGAGGTGGTACTATAATTGGTATTTCACCCATTGATGTTGCTCTCAGCAGTACTTCTGAATGTCGCTGACATTATATTTCCACAAGAATATCACCAGAATGTAATTTTTTTAATTGTTCTGGGAGATCCTGCCAGACCTAAGCCCTTTTGAATAAAGAAGGGTGACATTTTCCCTATTTGCTCGCCACCCACTGCATGGATAATAATACATTTATATATATATATGTGTGTGTGTGTGTGCGTGCGTGCGCATATGTGTGTGTGTGTGTGTGTGTGTGTGTGTGCGCGCGTGCGCATGTGCATCAGGGGACTTTTTTGTCTTTCAAAGGTCCTCACCAAGTCCCCACTTGGTGGGGATTTTGTGAGGGCCCCTGATTTGAGGATGAAGGATTCATGCTCAATAATTTTTTGTTTCACACCAGAGTTCCCTACCCACCATGGTGCCACAGATGGATACCCACTATCCAGCAAGCAATAAACACACTTGGAAGAGGAACACAAGTATTACCACCAGATGCTATACCAGTGCCACAGCAAAGCCTAAGGGCCCATCCCTGGACCATACGATAGAAGACATACTGCAACACCACTGACCAATGTAGGCAAGCTCAGTAGCCAACTAATCCTGGCTAGGACCACCTGTCTTGCCAAAGCAGAGGCCAAAACAGAACAAGACTACAGCATCCCCTTTTCAGGAATGCCCACAGATCACAATGCATGGCAAACATGGCAGCAGTGCATTGGATCCCAGTGATGGTGGTCCAAAAGAGAGAATAGCAAGACTCCGAAGAGGTAGTGTGAAGCATACAGAAAGAAAACCAAAGAAATAGAGAAAGAATGAAAAGAACCAGTACCATCATTGGGAGATCCCCTCAACCACAAACAGATGTCCCACATGGAGGGGACCATCATAGGGTGTACAGGATATTATGATAATACCACATGAAGAGTTTATATCAGTCTACAGTTCACCTCTTAAAGATTATTTAATTTTAATAATAAAAATAATAATAAGTTAAATAATGCCTTTCATTCCCTTATAGGGAGTAGGCAATCTACCTTTTGAAGACTGAGTAGGCAGTTCAATCTCCACTGGTAACCAATCAAGAGAGCCAGCCCATGACTATAAATAATTATAAGCTGCCACCAATGAAGAGACAGGCAAGCAAGTGCTGCCATCTCTTGGTACCTAACCCTAACAGGATATGTAACTATCTGAAATAATGGTTCTACGGTCGATTTTCTTGAGTTTACAGGATGAAAAATCTGAGTATCTGGGAGAAAAAATCTGTTTGTCCATGCCAGAGATTAACTAACTTGGGAACTGGTCGAAGATAGGCTTAGAAAAAGTTCTTCCATTTGGCGACTAGATTTGAACTTAAGTCTATCTTCGGGAAGCCTAGTGCAGAGGATGCAAGAGTCACTTCCACTGAGCTACACAGGCCTTTTAATTTTATCCAGCTCCAAACACTTGTAATGTTGTGAACAGCATCCTGACCCTTTCCTGAATGAGACCTTTATTTCTTGGGTCTTGTAGACGTGCAAATTTGTACACACCTTTAACTTCAAGAATATGGGATTGGAATATAAACTAATGACATAAGCTGGTGACTAATAGACAGGTATCAGAAAGTGGTAGGTATATAGGGTGAGTGAATCTGCCAGATTTGAGGCAACCATAACCAGTCAGGTACCCTAGGTATTCATCTTTATAGTTGTATTAGTAAGGATCTGAAATGAGGTATTCAACTGCTTGCTAATGATGTAAATATAGGCAGGAGAATAAGGGATGTACTGATATATATTACATAATGATTTGAATAGTCTGGAATGTGGGCAAATGATAATGGCTGTCAATTTAATGCATGTAAGTGTAAAGTAATGAAATTTAGTACAATGACATTTCCAATGTCATGTACTAAATTTCATTATAATTGGTGGGATTATGACTGGGAAAAAAAATGATGAGGCTAGGTATGGTTAGATAGCTTTAAGGTACAAAAAGCTATCCACCATAACTGTGCACTTCTTTGCACCCTTTTTTTTAAGTTTCTTTATCTGCTGTTTCCAAGGGGATAAAGAAGCTGTAAAAAGGGTGCAGAGAAGAGTTATAAAGATGATATAGGGATTATGAAATATAGATTATGAAAACAGACTGAGAGTATGTGGCCTGTAGACACCAATGAAGGAAGAAAGAGTGGTCAGATGATAGAGACCTATAAACTTCCAATCAGATGAATGTCACTTGAAATCTCAAGTTGAAATATTAAGGATATCATTTGAAATTTTTCATTATATTTCATATGTAGTAAGTGCATGGAACAGCTAGCCTGTTGAAGTGGTGAAGCATCAAGTGTGAATGAGTTTAAGAGAAGATATGACAGCTAGTGTGGGTAATGTACGTATATAGCCTTCCGGGATGAGTCCTTGACTCTCTGAAGGTCTCTGATGATGATGATAATAATCAAAGTATATATGAAAATTCAATAGAAAAATTATTAAAACATTTATACAAAATATAATAACCATTATATTCACTCACATAAACCATTCACACTTAATGTGGGTCAAGCCTTTTTTTTTTCTTATATTAGTTATGTCTATAGAAATAAAAATTAAAACATATAATCAATAAATATAACATAGTGAAACAGTTAAAGAAAAATTGACTGCTCTTTTCTCTAAACTACTAAATATGTTTTCTTGAGAAATTCTAATTAATGGAATCTTTCCAAGGCAAGTAGAAAACAGCAGCAACAAATGTTCTTGCATAACATACATATAAAGGACAATGAGAATTCATAACTGTACTTTTCACTGCACCTTATTGCAAATATATCCATACTATGGTTAAGCAGTAACCAAATACATTAATGATTATTTTGCAAAGTTGAAAGAGAAGATGACAATTTTCTTGGTATATCACTGCTTTCTAAGTGACAGTTATCAGATATATGAACATATCTTATGGTTTTGTTTTCAACGGACAACCACAAAAGTCCAGGTCACATTTACCAATAGCAGTATATCGATTCAATCTGAGGAACTTTTGATAACAATAAAAGCCAATGTTTCTCCCTTGTATTCATGTTTAACAAAATCCTTTAAAAACACTTTCTCTTTTTTTTCATAGCTCCACTCCTATTGATGTATTATTTTTTTCACATGTTCATCAGAAGTTCTTTTGATATCACTACACAGCATACTTTTCATTTACCATCACTGCAGCTATACAAGTAACATCAGAACAGCCATGTATGACAAGCAGCAAAGAGCAGTTCAGTAATGGCTGCAGGCACAATCAAGATGAAATTTCTTTTCCACTTAAATGCCTATTTAATATAATATGTAGAAAATGTCTACAAGTATGTTAGTTCCAACAATGAATATTTTGCTCATTCCTTTAAATGTTGTTATTCATTGGTAACTTTAACTATGAAGCATGGTTAGATTTAAATGCCTTGCTAGTTTCTAAAGATAATAAAACCACCAGAACTGCTGCTTCATACTCTTTCCAACAGAACTGTTCTGACAGACAGCTTAAAATTTTTATCAATATAACATTTATATATTATATATTGTAATACAATGAAGTATGCCCATGAGCAGTATAAAACACAGGCAAGAAGGGTGACCAGTATAATAAGGAAGGTTAAAGCTAGCTGATGAGGCCAAAAGAAACCTTAAAGAGGTCTTTCGATATGTGGCAAGTAAAAGGCAGAATGACAATGTAAGGATGACTTTAAAATGTGCTGATGGTGGGGAGTCCAAACCAAACAGTTGAATTACTGAGAACATTTTGCAGGGGGGGGGGGTACCATCTAGGTAGTGGCATTGCAATGCCAGTGTGACATTCACTGATAGGAGAATAGAGACTGAAAAATGGCGGTGCTTAAAATATTGCAGAACATCAATATAAACACAGCCATAGGATTATGCCCATGTATTACAAGAATTCACAAGGCTCCTCTGACCAAGCTGTTTAATTTAAGCCTCAGTGCAGGGAAGGTGCAAATGGAGTGGAAAGCAGGCAAAATAGTCCCTCTGCATAAAGGAGGCTGCAAGACAGAAGTAGCAAATTACAGGCTAATGAGCATCTCAGGAAAGGTAGTAAGGTAAGGTATTGTAGAAACTGGTGAAAGACAGAATTCAGGACTGGGTGGATAGGAAATACTCTATAAGGGTCAACATGGTTGTTTGAAAGGTAGGCCATGCCTTAGTAATGTGCCTACTTTTTATAATAAAGTAACAAAGGAGTTAGAAAAAGGAAATGGTTACTCAGTGATATTGCTATTTGTAAAAACATTTTAACTCTATTAAACTAGAGCAAATGGGGATGGATATGAATTTGGTAATTTGGATTAGAGGGGGTTTAATGGACAGATATCAAAGAGTGGTTTATTATTATTATTACGGGACGCCTAGGGAGTCCAAAGACTCATCGAGGGAGGGCACCTACTCTACAACTCTCCGGCTCCACCACGAACCACATCATCTACACTAATGCCATTTACTGCCCACCACCACCTCTAGTATTTTCACAGACAATCACAAACATCCATGCTAATGGCGAGATTCGAACCCGCAGCCTTTTGGCTGGAGTGCGGATATGCTAACCACTCGGTCAACCAAGGAGCGGTTTATGAAAGAGATGAATCCAGGAGAAGAAAAGAAACCAGTGGTGTACCACAGTGCTCCTCAGTAGTTGGTCCTCTGTTGTTGTATATCAGTGAATGATTTGACAGAAAATATACAGTTGTTTGCTGACGATGCTAAACTGAGAAGAACAATGGTAAATGAAGGTGATGCAGAGATCCTGAGGTATAGATAAAGGTAAATAGATGCCAGTTTAATGTGGCCAAGTGTAAGGTGGTGCATGTGATGCATATGGTGGTGCATATGGTTGTTGAAGGTTACCCAGAGATGAATCTTATGGGAAGAGATGAGCAGCTGTGTACTATATCGATGGAACTGAACTTCAGGAGAATGATACAGTCAAGGACTTTGGTGTGATCGTGGACAGGGAGTTGAAGTTTAGATGGCATATTACAAAGATAACCAAAACAGCACATTATATTGAAAATGTCATGTGGTTGTTGAAGAGCACACTAACAAGCAGGGATAGAGAGATCACTGTTCTCTTAGATAAGACTTTAATAAAGCCACATATGGACTACTGCACACATGCACAGATCTGGATTTCAGAGTTCCATGGGGATGAAGAAGTTATGGAAAGGATCCAGAAGTGACAAAGATTGTGGCAGGTCTGTGGAAAGCTTCCTATGAGAATAGATTGACAGTCTGTAAGCTTTAAAAATTAGCTGATTGGTGAAAAAGAGGAGATAGGATAGACTAATTTAAGTTCTTAAAGGGGTTTTATAGGATTGACACTGAAGACATTTTTCAGTAGTACATGGCAGGAAGGGAGAGAACAAGGGTCACCAGTGGAAGCTGTGTAAGAGTGTGGTTAGCATGGATGTTAGGACTAGATTTTTTGCTTGGAGAATGGTGAATGAGTTGCCAAAAGTGGTTGTGGGTGCTTCATCAATGAATGAGTTAAGAGAGGTATGATAGGTATTGTGCAAGTAATGGCTAGTGTGTGAATAATGAAGACACCTGAAATAATAGGCAAATTATCTAAAGATGCTTAAATGAATTTGATGAGTTTACAGTGGCATAAATAATTAAGTTCTGCTGCAAGAAAGATGTTATATCATTATTTTAGTTATTATACTGATGTCAAGAATGAGGTGTATCTGTGTTTTGCCATTCTATACACAGGAAGAGATACAGAAACCATTCAAAAGATGGGTGATTAATGTCGCTTTGATAGGGAAAAAACTGCTTGATATGTGAAGCTCTCGTGAAGCTTATTTTTGGATACTGGCTGTTTCAATATATTAAAAGCATGTGTGGGCAATGAGGCTAAATAACGAATATATTATCAACAGAGCACAGCCAGACTAAATGTTTAAGCATGGCAGTGAACAAGGGTCAGCAGTGGGTTTTATTCTCTTTAAGTGTTTTATACAAAAAGTCCCATCTAGCTTTTTGTTTTTTTTTCATATAAAATAACCAGCAAGAATAACAAATTAGTTCACTTGCCTTTCTGCTACAGGCTGGCAGGGCACATTTTTTACACATTCACAATATGTACGACATGACAATTTCAAGTTTTTGTGGTACATTTAGAAATTTAAAAATGCAAACAAGTATAGAATTTCCCTTAATTATTGGTGAATTATACAACTTGAGAGCAAAAAAAATGTTTTTTCTGTCTAACATAATTTTGGTTACTCCAGAAAGCATGTAAAGATTCTTGATGTGCCAAACATGTAGCAAACTAAAAATATAGGTTGATTCACATATCAATCTAAAGGGCTAAAGAATATCAAACAACACAATTTTTTCACGCTTGTCACAAGCATATTAACATGTTTTTAAGAGACCTACCAATAAAAGTTTACAAATAAAAAAGAACTTATTAACTAATTTTTTATTTGTAAACGTTTACTGGTTTACTTCTCTTAAACTGAGATGCAAAATCAAGATGATCATGATATATTAATTTTTAAGGATAAAATATTTTATATCAACTTTTTTAACTTACATTAATTTGAAATGAGCACAAATTTGTCTTGCATAAAGGGTTAACTTGTGAGGGGGTAGGGTGATTCAGTGACAACAGACTTCTTTTATAGTTCACTTACAGACTTGCTACACTGAAAGGGACACTGGATTTGTGAACTTTTGGGGATCCATATATCAGGATGCTTTTGAAACGTTTCAGATTGCAATGGTGTTGAAGGTTACCCAGAGGATTGCTGCAGTACTGAGAAGGACACTAACCTGAGATAAAAGAGTTGTCATTCCATTGTGCTCAAATTTAGTCCCCAAGATTTGAAGGGGTTAAATGAACTGTAGAAAGAGATAATATCAGGGCTATACAATGTTTAAGGCTATTATACTGTTAGTCATGATGATAGCTTGAGGGAATATGAACCGCAAAGTTTAGTAGATAAAAGAAGGACAGTGATATGATTGAGATTTTTAAAAAGTTGAGAAGTAGTTGCAAGGTTGACACTGTGGAGTCTTTCATTTGGTGGAACAGGGGGAGAGGAGCAAGGACAAGGGGCCAGCCCTGGAAGTTGCAAAAGGAAGTTGTGAGCAAGATAAGGAGCAGTTTCTTTGCATGTTGAGGCTGGTTGAACTGTGGAATGGATTGCCTGATAGAGTGGTGAGAGCATGAATGGTAAATGGATTCAAAAAATGGTATGATATAAAAATGGTCTATCATACCATTTTTTGTTTTCTAGGATTGTTTTCTAGGATGGGCCACCCACGATGAGTCTTATGACTCAATAGAGGTCCCGAATCATATCTACTCTCCAGCCTGCAGGTTTGAATTCCAAGCTGCCAGTGATATATGTACTGAGCAAATCTGACTAATTATAAATTGTTGACTGCTTTGTCGTTCATATCATGAACAACAAAGCAGTCAACAGTAACAGAGTTGAGTTTAAGTGGCATATAATGAACAGTACATCATACTTCTGCAAGTACCCTTAATATTAAACTTGCAGAATATGAACAGCTAATAATTCATCATGCTTAAACTGCCTGCAAAAATTTCATATTTAGCTATGCATAAAACTGTTCTAAACATGTAATGCTTTACTATCAAAATTAAGGATTTAAGGATCATGATGGCTTATTACAGACAGAAACATAATTGCAATAATATGTACAGCATTGATGAGCATTCTTCTTATTCTTTTAACCCTTTTTATAGCCAATTCTGGCTATAGGTGTCTCCCGATTCTCTCTATCTGTTTCTATCCTGAGCTTGTTGGTGCCAAAGATTTCCAATTGTTTTTTTTATATATCAACTGACATCTTCTTTCAGGTCTTCCAGCTGATCGTTTACCGTCATATGGCCACAACTGCAGTAAAACATTTGTCCATCTATTGTCCTTGAGTCTTGCGATGTGTCCTGCCATTTCCATTTATTTCGAAGTATGTTTTCTTCAATATCTAAAAATTTTGTTTTAGCTTTTAATTCTTCATTTCTGATTTTATCTCTGAGTCTTATGTTTAGCAGATATCTTTCCATTCTTCTTTCTGTGTTTTGCATTTTATCTATCATTATATATATTTTATCTATTATTATATATAGCCAGTATGGTTGGCTGAATGGTTAGCGCATCTGCTCTCCAGCCAAAAGGCTGCAGGTCCGAATCACAGCGTGTGCATGGATGTTGTCATTGTCTGTGAAAATACTAGTGGCGGTGGTGGTAGATGGTTGTAGTTGGTGGATTGAGTGGTGGAGACAGAATTGTAGAGTAGGTGTCTTCCCTTGATGAGTCTTTGGACTCTCTGGAGGTCTCACATTAATAATAATAATAATTATTATTATTATTATTATTAATGGGCGTTACCTTAGATGATTTAAGTAGTTAAGTAAGAGAAGGGTATAAATCTGCATATCTATTTACCTCTTGCATGCTCAATGGTAATCTGGTTTTTTGAAAACATACTGCTCCGATAAGGACATCAGCAAAGTATATTATGGCTTTCAATTACATGTGTTCTTGCCAGTTTGCTTATTCTGAAATGAAAGGAAAAACCCTTGCAAGATGAGACTAGCTAATTCACCTTCAAATGAAAAACCCTAACAAAAGTTATTCATGTCCTAGACATGAATAATCTTTATCAGTTCCTCTCTCTATATATACGTATATATATTTAAAGAAATTGGAACAAACTGATCCAATTTCAAACTTTCAAGAATAATTCAGTGATAATATCATATCAGTTCTATAATAATCAGTTTTACCAAAATTGCTATTTATCACTTGTGAAACATCACTACTTGTGGGACCTATTACAGAACAAATTTTGCAAAGGTCTCATTACGGTGTAATTGTGCACTTTTTTATGTGATGTTTTTGTTAAATTAAGCTAAGTACATTCTCAGAATCTCTTTCTTTAGATCAAAAAATCACTGTGATTAATTCACAATCTTTCATCTGCAATGTAACTTCTAAACAATTGGCTAAGTGGATAGTGTCATAGCCTTGCACTCAACAAATTGTGGGCTTTAAAATCCCAATGTGACATAATTGTTATAGTGATAGATGATTCTTGAAGTGCAGTGTGAGACCCCCCCCCTTAGTGGCTTGAAAAAAGTAAGACCATGTAGTCTTAGAGCATGATTCTCACATTATATAATTCTTAGACCAGCAATACTCCACATGTCACGTGTTTCTAACCTTAACCCTTCATGTGTGGACCTGCCATTAAGCATTAATATGATATTATGAAGAAAATAACAAAACTTTTAATGATAACAGCACTGCTGCTGTGATATAATTTTAATATATAAAATTTTTAATTGGAACATAATGTTAGCCTTACGCTAACATTATGTTCTTAAAAAACATACCTTGGCATGTCTTTTTTTAAGTATGTATGGTACATATTTTTTAAGGAAAGAATGACAGTATTTGGTGGTGAACTTGACTGAAACATATGTATAATTTGAGCACAAAGTCATTTAACAAGCTTTGTATACAATATGTTTTTCTTTCTTTCTTTTTGTCCTTTAATTTTTAGTTCAAATTTTTAATTCCTACCTTTGATTCATTAACTTCTTTGTTACTGGTTCTATTTCATTTCAGTTACTGGATAGACATTGCTATGCTAACATATTTGCTCTATACATGTCGTATCAAGTCCAGGAAATACACACCTAAGTATGTCTTTTAAATACGCTTTTAATATATAAAGGTTTTAATTAGCCAGAACTTAATCTTAGCCTTAAGTTGGAATATAGGGGCAGTGCCACTACCATAAAAACTCTGTTTTTTTTTTTATCATCATCACCAATTTTCTGATATGTACCTCAAGTGTCCAGGTTATTATGAGAGCATAACTGATTAAGTTTACATTATTGCTAATCTCCTATCAACAATTTTTCTCCAAATCAGTCTATTACTTTTACTATTTTTTTGTATTGTATGTGTGGGGGGGTACTCTGGATCCATCGCTAAGCTTCAATAAACATATCAACAATGTTGCAGTCAGGGCAAAAAGAAAACTAAATATTATGAAAAGTAGCTCAGGTAAAGAGTGGGGAGTCAATGCTAAAACCTTAAAAGTCACATATACCTCTATTATCCGTCCCATAATTATTATTATTATTATTTTGGGCGACTCCAGGAGTCCTTAGACTCATAGAAGGAGGCCCTAAACATCATGTCCACACAACTATGCGATTACATTCTCACAGTATCTATCATACCTTGTCTTGAACGCCCATCATAGCACCCACAACAGACTCTGGCAGCTTATTCCACTCATTTACCAGCTCTAACACCCCTGCTAACCACACTCTTGCCCAGCTTCCATAGGTGTCCCCTAGTTCTCCCACCACCAGTCCTGATCTCAAAAATATCCTCTGAATTAATCCTATAGAATCCCTTTAGCAATTTGAATGTCTCAATCATATCTCCCCTTTTCCACCTATCAACTAGTTTCTGCAACCCACAAATCTTCAACCTGTTCTCATATGGTGCATTCCATAGACCTGTTATCATCTTAGTCACTCGCATCTGGATCCTCTCCACCTCCTCCCCATCAAGAAGGAACCGAGGTGACCAAGTCTGGGCACAGTAGTCGAGATGAGGTCTTATCAAGGCTTGGTACAGAGGTACAATAACTTGCTTGTCTCTGCTCGTCAAGGTATTTTTCAACAACCAAGTGAGTTGATGAGCTGATTTAGCTACTTTTGCAATGTGCCCCCTAAACTTCATCTCCCTATCCACCAACACACCCAAGTCCCTGGCCTCATCAATCTCTTCGAGTACAGTTCCACCAATGTGGTATACTGTTGCTAATCTTTTCACCCCAAAATGCATAACCTTACATTTTGTCACATTAAATTGACATCCATTCTCTTTACCCCAGAACTCCAATCTATCTAAGTCATCCTGCAAGACTTTGACATCTTCTGCATTCACTATTGCCCTACCCAACTTTGCATCATCAGCGAACAAATGAATTGTTCCACTTAGATCCTTCCCTATATCGTTAATGAACAGATTAAACAGCAGTGGTCCAAGAACAGAACCCTGCGGCACACCACTAGTCACAGGCCATCTTTTGGACTCTACTCCTGAATAAACTACTCTTTGATATCTCTCCATCAACCAACCACCTATCCATCTCACCAATCCTATATCCATTCCCATATGTTGTAGTTTACGGATTAGTATTCCATGTGGTATCCTGTCAAACGCCTTTGCCAGGTCCAGCAGTATCACTGTAAACCCATTTCCCTTATCCAGTTCAGCCGTCACTTTGTTATAAAACTTGAGCAAGTTACTGAAGCATGATCTACCCTTCACAAAGCCATACTGTCTCCTGTACAGTATCTCGTTTTCATCAACATAATGGAATATGCTTTGCCAATCTGGATGCAAACATACCAAATCAGGTTTAGACAAGCTTATAAAAATTCAGAAAAATGCAGCTAAAATCATATGTGGACTAACGAATACAACTCCTGGAAAAATTGCAGAATTCGAATCCAACCTTGTTCCTTTAAAAATTAGGTAGCAAGAAAATCTTACCAAATTTTTAGAAAAAAGAGCCAACCTTGCACATCATAGAACAAGTGAACTTTTTAAAAACTGGAAACCAACTAACAGAATAAAGGAAAAATCAACAATGCATGAAATCATAGAAAATAAAATTTCCTTGGATTGTCCAAATAAAATAGCCGACTACCCAGCATTTCCTCCAAATCAAGACAGGAAAAATATAGTTTTCAACTCTGAAATATGGAAACACGAGGAAAAAAGCCTAGAAAACCCTGAAATCTTGAGATCATTAGCCCTTTCAAAAATAATGGAATATGGACCTGACTCAATAAAGATCTACACAGATGGCTCCAAAAATCCCAAATTGCAATTCTGGGAGTGGCATACTCATCTATGGCTCTCATAATATAGAACTAAAAACAACTAATACTATTGGATGCAACTCATACCATGCAGAATTAATAGACATTAACACAGCACTGCAATATTTGGACAAAACAAAACCCGAAGGAGTTTATATTTTTCACAGATTCCTTAGCAGCCCTTCAAGCTATTACGAACTACTATGTCTCTAAGTACATCAAGAAATACTTATAGACATAGCAAAAAACATAAACAAACTACATAAGGATTCCGAAATAATCTTCCAATGGATCCCATCCCATGTGGGATTAAAGGGAAACGAAACTGCAGATGAAGTAGCAAAATTGGCTGCAACATCAAGTGATACCACAGATCTCAACTTTTTAAAACCACCCAAAAAGAAAACATAAAAGGAACAATTCTTCAGGACATGACTCATCATTGGCACTCAGCAGAAAATCCAGGAACTACCATCAACTCCAAGTTTAATCACAGTGCCACTACCATGATCTCTCGCCTCAAGACCGGCCACACAAGACTAATCAAGTTTAGCAATGGCATAAGTCTTCCCCACCTGCAAAATCTATAACATTGAGGAAGCATCGCCAATGCATTTGCTAAACTGTATGAATATTTCCAAATGTGAACTCTATGACAACCCAGAAAAGGTGCTCTATAAAATATACATAAACTTGATCTCTATGATCTGGTGTAATAATACCATGTGATAAAAAATAATAATAAAATAAAATAAAATAAATTATTTTTTGTTCTATTTTTACTTTTTTTTTTCTTTTGTTCATCATCTAAAATAAGAGCTACATGAAAATTTTGGAAAATCTTAAGCATTATCACATTATGGTTTATTTTAAATATATTTGCAAACCTATACAGATTATTTGTAATTACTCATTTGTAATTTGTAATTCAAATTTTTAGAGACAGAAAATTAAATAAGCTTTTAAAAAAATACTTCTCAAGAGGCAAATGAAATGATTAATGGAATTATAGTAAACCAAACTCACCACCAATCACTGACATAATTCTGTGATACCCAAGATTTCAAGATGAGTAATTTTTGCAGTTTTGGAGCTAATGTTCTTTCAAATTCCTGAACAAAAAAAGAATAAAATAGAAATAGAAATAGAAATACCATAAAGTATTTGTATTTGCAATTAGGTATAAAGAATATACAGTAAAACCCCATTTTTACGTTCCCGCAATTTACGTTTTCCTGCCATTTACGTCATTTTCTGTTGGTCCCGTCTTAAGGCCTATTCTCACAATGTATTGTTTTCCAGCCATTAACAACTTGATGTGGACGTTATTTCCCGTGATTTGCGTTTTTTTTCTCGGTGGCAATACCGATTTTCGAATCGATTTCAGCGGAAATCTGCGCATTTCTGTTCTCAGGTGGCGTTGCTTTCAGCTGTAGTTTTGTTTCCACCATCACGGTGACTTGCGCGCATACAGCAGTACTGTAGTGATGAGCGATACCATGATTTTTCAATCCCAGTATGAATTGATATTGCAGAATTTCTGCAACGTAATTTAACGTGTGAAAGTTGCTTTCAAATTGTGGTGGTGGATTATCCATGTTAGGAACATGGAGAAAAAAGACAGAAAATGTATTTTGATAGAAGAAAAGATGGCAATTCTGCGATGTGTAAATTGGCATGCCGGAACACGTGTGCATCTAGCATAAGATCTTGGACTCTCCGTGTCCACTTTGAACACAATAGTAAAAAAACAGGTCAAGCATTGAACTCAATGCAAAGCAATCTGGCACTAAATGTAAGTACATTGTAAATTCATTTATTTTCAGTTATTAAATTTTGTAATCTAGTATGTAGACTTACATACTAGCAGTAAGTCATCTTTTAGCCTTTGTTAAATGTTTTTTTACATTTCCTGCTATTTACACTTTTTTCCATCAGTCCCCTGAAAAGTGTAAAAAAGGGGTTTTACTGTATGTTGAAAGGAACACAAATCATATTATTTAGAGATGGTGAAAGGAACACAAATTGTATAATTTAGAGATGGCATTTGAAACAATACAAAAAGGAATTAGTAGTGTTAAGAAAATTTAATGGGCAATGGAGCAGAAGGATGAAACAAATCATTGTCAGTCCTTCACTTAAGACTTATGTGATGTATGACCACTCATACTATGATGATCATTCTATGAACATATTTACACCATATTTAGTGCTACCATAAAACTTCAACTGTACTTCATTTCATTTGGCTTGCTGTTGTGTGGTAGTGTCTGTGGGAGGGAGGATATTTTCACTATTACAAGGTCATTTTCATTCCACTTGTCTCTAATTACTCTAAATACTTTAATTACTCATGTTTCATTAAATATGCTAAATTAGCTAGCTAATTCTGATCATTTTAATTTTTATTGCTTTATCCAATTCAATTTTGGAACTCCATAGAACCGAGACTTAAGAGGTATCCACTAAAGTCCCACCAGTGACAGCTTTCAAATTTATGCATGAATGCCCATTAGTTGAAGATCTCGTTTCAGATCCTAACCTAACTGGTCTCATTATGGGTTTTGTGTTCTGCAAAATAGTGAACTAGCTGGAACTGTCCATTACTAGATGTAATACAATGATCTTAGTTGCAGTGACTATACTTGCAAACACTCCCCATCCTCATCTACGAATCTATTAATTCAGTATAAACCTTGTTTTCCCAGGTCTTTAAAATGGAAATTATATATTGTTTAATCCTTTATCCGAGTGTAAGCAAACAAGATCTGTGTATGAAGTATCTTCGTGGCCAACTTCACACTAGATTGTCTTGGTATACCATAATGCAAAGCTATCAGCCTCTATGTACAAGTGGCCAGGTTGTAAAGGTGCTTGTGCAGACTTTAGTTGCCTCCATAGCATAACTGGAAGAACAACAGGATGTTGTCCCTTCGATTGGAAAAGGCCTGAGTTCGATTCTCAATGTGATGAGAGGAATCTTTATAAGGTCTTTTTCAGCTGAAGGTGAGTTAGCCAATCTTATACAGAGGTAGCAGTTTTTTCCCTCCCAGAAACTTGTGGTTTTCATTCTGCATACAGACAAATCAGCCTTGAGAGTACATACAATTTACAAACAAAAAAATACTAGTGATGGCAGTGGACAATAGATGTTATGATATAGATGATGATGGTAATGGTGGTTCAGTATGGTTGGTGGGTTAAGTGGGGGAGATGGAAAGTTTTAGCAGTAGGTGCACACCCTTGTTGAGTCTTTGTACTTCTTGGAGGGATCACATAATAATAATAATAATATGTACAGTACATTTCTCGTGTATTGTATTTAATGCTACAATAAAATTCTGTTTTGCTTGAATCTGTGTAGTGTGATGCTCAATGGGTCGTAGTGAGATGTTATTGACTATAAGAGTCATTTTCATTCCAGTACTAAGCTACCAATATATTATACCAATATATACATAAGCGGCTCTGTAGTGCAATTGGAAGAACAACGGTACATTGCGCCCTTCGATTGGAATAGGCCTAAGTTCGATTCTCGTCGCGACAGAAGGAATCTTTATCTGGACAATTTCAATCGAAGGTGAGTTAGCCGATCTCATACAGTGGTAGCAGGGTTTTTTCTCTCGGAAACTTGGGTTTTTCATCCCGCATACAGACAAATCGGCCTTTTAGAACACACGCAATTTACAAACAAAAAATACTAGTTGTGGTAGTGGTGGAGGTGGGCGGCAGATGGTGTTGATGGAGATGATTGTAGTAGAGGTTCGGTGTAGTGGTTGAGACAGTTGTAGGTGTCCTCCCGCGATGAGTCTTCGGACTCCTTGGAAGTGTCACGAATAATAATAATAATAATATATATTATATTATATTGAGCTACCAATTTAATGAAAGAGGTGTGATGCTTTGGGGAGAAAAATGAAGCTGGTTTCAAGCTGAAACCATTCATGATCTATCATTTAGAAAACCCCAAGGACCTTTAAAAGTGCAAGTAAGCATGCTGTTCCTGTTTTTTATAGAAGACATAATGACAAGCATGGATGATCATGGTTTGAGGAATGCGTCCAGAACTGTTCATCCCACAAGCCAAAGATAATAGCAAACAGAAGGGTATTGCTTTTAAAAATTTATAGACATTGGACAATGCTCCAGGACATCAACTCTGATGTGAAGGGTGTACTGTCCACCAAATACCACCTTACTAATACAACCCATGAATTAGGGTGTTACTGCTACCTTCAAGGCATATTACTTAAGACAGGCTTTTGCTCAAACTGAGGGTGAAAAAAATGTCTTTTGGAAAGAATATAATATCTTGCACTGTACAAGGAATGTAGCTGCAACATGGAGTAAGATGATGTATGAATGGTAATTGGATGAAAATGTATCAACATATATTTTCATGGAAAATATATGTTGATACATTCATAGGATTTGATGATGATAAAGCCTTAAAAGAGACTGGTGACAAGACAGTGCTGCTAGTTGTGTCTCAATTTACGATTATTAGGCATTCAACTATCCTTACATGTGAAACTCTACTTGTCTTTGTCCAAATCTTATTTATATACAAGATATCACCCAAATACAAATATTCAAGCTTCTTCTCCCCTTAGTGTCCCTAAATATATATTTCATACTGCGCCTTTCAGGACATTTAGTTTAAGATATAAAATTCAAAAACAAGGAGCAATTACCAAAATATGTCTGAGTGTGAAACTAATATGCAGTCGTGACCTTTATCTCGTAACTTAACAAATCCCCCCGCGTGATTAGGTTCGTACGTTGTTACAAGTGGCGCATTGAGCGGCAATCTCAGACAACTGTATTTTCAATGAACCAAAGTTTATTGAACTCATAAACATGGTACAATTCATACTTTATCAAATAAAACTCAATTCAATACTAAGAATATATAATACAAATTTTCACTAGCTAAACACAAGTATTACATTAAGATCCTACATGAGAATTGTGATCATATTGCCATAACAGATTCTATACATACAAACAAGTATAATTCTAGATCCAGTTGATCCTTTGTCTAACCCCTTACTGGTTTGATCATGCTATAATTCTGTATTTTTTAGGACATATATAATCAGTTACTCTAATTTTCTCACTAAGACAATATGGATTAAAATTATCCTTTCGCTGAGCTAATACACACTTTTGACCTTTAAAACTCTCTTAATTAAAATACAATGTACATGCATAAATCTCTAGGCACATGAATTATGTATTAATTAATATTAACAAGCTCATTTCTATTCTAGTTTGACATGTACTAAAGTCCTAGTATAATTCTCATTAATCCTTTCAACTGTTCAGAAATTGAACAATGACTATAGTTACATATGATTTGAATTGACACGAGATTTTACAGTACCTTTTGACTTGGGTCTTCTACACTGGTCTCTACCTTTTTGCAATGTTTTATCTTCCTAGGATGAACTCTTCTATAACTTATCACTCCTAAGTTCTTTTGGCACTAAGATGGGATTTCACAATCTTTACCTTACATTCTTCAATCAAGGACATACATAGGATCATCTACTCTATGGCTGTGAAATTCACCATGTGGGCACTGACTCCTTTATACAATTTTCTTGCTCTCGTTACGATCAATGGACGATGAAACACACTGACATTATCTTCTCTCCTCTTAACTAAAAGGCATCACTCGTTTCTTACAATAGGAACACGGAATTGAAATTCCGCACACTTTGTTTCCTTATTGTGTCGGACGGAGAAAACACCTAACCTGTCACTCAGGAAAACCACGTGAGACCTATCCGAAGACTCGTGAAGAAAAACTCTGAGGAAAAAAGCCTCGTGGGGGGGAGTTTCTAACTCTTTTATATGATGACACCTACCTGCAAATTCTTCAATTTCTTTTCTTCCCCCCTTACTGCAGTCGATTTCACCGACCAATTAGAGTGGCGTTTTTCTGCCAAAACATCATGAGGTCCATGTGCACGCGACTGACACATGACGAAGTATCAATTCGGGAATTATGACCTTGAGCTTTGGTTTTTGTTTAAGCTAACCTCTATGTCATCTATACTAAATTAATCCCCTTTCCAAAATTTTCTAAGAATTAACTCAAATCTTTAAATCTCTTATTTCAAGTGTAAAAACTAGCTTCTCACATACAAAATCCCTGACTAATCTTCTTTGCTTTACTTAACCTTATTTTATCATATCACAACTGTAATAAAATTCCCTTCCTTTTTTTTTTTTTTTAGTTCAATAAACAATTTCAGCTATATTTTTCACTTGGATGCAAGCATGTTTTTCTTTCTTTTTATTTTTTGTATTCGTTACTTTCAAAGGCTCTTAATGATATCTGCTTAGGAACAAGCTTGCTTACTTAGTTATCTATACAGGGTTTGTATTTCTTCTCTTGTTACATCGTGATAACTGAAATTTTCATATTCTTAAGTTATCAGGATGTAACAAAGGTCCTCCCTTTTAATAAAAAAAAATTTTTTTAATTTTTCTTGCAAAGTGTTCCTCTTCTCATAACAGGTTTTTTTTTGTGTTTTTTTTTCTCTCGTACCTTTTATAATGTATGCATTATCCATTTACTCATGACTGATGTACTTAACTTCTCTGTTTTTTATTTCTATTTCCTCTTCTAACCTTGCAGTAATTTACCTCTGATCTAACCTTAACTACTTTTGATTTCTTTTCACTGATTAACTCCTCATTTAATGATCTCTTCACTTTATTCACGTGGGATTCATGGTTCCTCTCCTGAGGCTCATTTCTCCCTTCTTTACGTAACTCTGGAGTTTGCCCCTTCTTGTAATCTGTCTCCTTCCCAATAGGTATATTTCCTTCCTCATATAATTACATCTAAAGTCATACCTTGACAGGAAATCCCTACCCAGGATCAGCTTGATGTGTGGAAGAGAGGACCCTGTAGCACCAGAAACTCCTGCCAAACACATAGTTTGAACTCAGGCAGGTATAACTTTAGATTTACAGACCTAGAAGCAAGAGTTGTGGAAGGTGTGACACCTGATACTCTCACTCGTTGCTTAAGATGATTGATATTATCTTTGGCATAAGGCTCTATTATCTTAAAGTAATCCTCAGATATGATGGATGATTGAGCCCCAGTGTCCAGCAAAGCATTGCAGTGTCTTCCATATGCACTGGCCTTCACCTCCATCTCGTAAGGCTGTTCCTTTCTTCCTTGCCCCCTTTTCCATACTCTGTTTGTATAAGTATGTGAATCCAAATCTCCATCATAACCTCTACTAAAGCACTTCTTGTTGATGTAACAGTTTCGAGCAAAATGTCCCCGTTTGTTACAACTGAAACATCTTGGGGGCTCTCTACCGCCGCTTTGGTCCCTAACTCTCCCTTGATTTTGAGGATTAGCTGTTGTTTGTTGTGGGGTGATTTCTGACAGCCAATGCATTACAGAATCCATTCAATCAAGAAGAGGTCTTTGCAGACGCTCAACTTCCTCTTTAATTTACTCACTGGTTTCCTCAGCTCTGCTATAATCAGGCTCTGGGGTCTTTACAGATAACGTTCAGAGTTGTCTCATCACCTTGTTTAACCGATCTATAATGGGTTTTTGGAGCATTTCTATTTCTTGCTTCACAATAACCCTGATATTATCTGAATCAGTATATGACTCGTCAACTTGTTTATCACCTGCCTATTATCTTCTTCTAGTCTCTCTCTTGCCTTAGGTTTTTCTCTCCTTTACTTAGTCTCTTTATTATGTCCTTGCCCCTTTTCAGAATTGCCCTTCTCTTCAATTATGTTTATTGACCCTGGAACAGGTGCGGGACGGAGGTCTTCAAGCAATTGTTCACGTTCCTTGACAGCATCATAACACTCACTTAAACCTGACAATCTTTTATCGAATGCCTTTTCCTTTAACTCAGGTTTGACTCCCTGTCTGAATTGTTGGAAGATGACCCAGTCCAAGTGAGGCTTTTCTTCACTAAGGACACTCAGGGTACTAGCGACCGTCAGTAACCTGTTATGGAACTCAGCTACACTTTCCATCTCCTTCTGAGTGCGCCTCTGGAGCTTCCATGAGTTAGGTCCTAAGCTTCCCAGTTTTGAGAACGCATAAATTAGGACTGTCTTAAATCGGGAGTGATCCAGGGTTTCCTTGAGAATGGGAGAGGAATACAGGAAAGCGTTAGCTTTTCCCACCATTTTACTCCGGAGCAAGACTAACAACTGAAAATCAGTCCATCCTCCAACTCTTCTAAGCTCTTCTATATAACTAAAAAAATTGAGGACATCATCAGTCTCCTACCCGAAAATTATTGGAACACCTGCTGTGGGTTAATATAACAAAAAAATTCACTGTTATCCATGCCTAAACTACTAGAGGGATCAGTCATATTTGCATTCAGTTTACAGTAATTTATTCTTTAAAATTTTCAACAACACTTAATTAAACTTTTGCCTCTCAGTTGTCTGACCTGCACCCAAAACCAACTTGCAGTGAATAGCTTGTAATTATGATTTAATTAGCTAAATTAATTACATCCTGTTGACTGCACCATTTATGTTGTGTCCCAATTTACGATTATTAGGCATTCAACTATCCTTACATGTGAAACTCTACTTGTCTTTGTCCAAATCTTATTTATATATGAGATATCACCCAAATACAAATATTCAAGCTTCTCCCCACTTAGTGTTCCTAAATATTTATTTTATACTGTGCCTTTCAGGACATATACTTTAAGATATAAAATTCCAAAACAAGGAGCAATTACCAAAATATGTCTGAGTGTGTAATATGCTAATGTGACCTTTATCTCGTAACTTAACAAATCCCCCCCCCCGTGTGATTAGGTTCGTACATTGTTACAAGTGGTGCATTGAACAGCAATCTCAGACAACTGTATTTTCAATGAACAAAAGCTTATTGAACTCATAAACATGGTACAATTCATTCTTTATCAAATAAAACTCAATTCAATACTAAGAATATATAATACAAATTTTCACTAGCTAAACACAAGTATTAGGTTAAGATCTTACATGAGAATTGTGATCATACCGCCATAACAGATTCTATACATACAAACAGGTATAATCCTAGATCTAGTTGATCCTTTGTCTAACCCCTTACTGGTTTGATCACGCTATAATTCTATATTTTTTTAGGACATATATAATCAGTTACTCTAATTTTCTCACTAAGACTATATGGATTAAAATTATCCTTTCGCTGAGCTAATACACACTTTTGACCTTTAAAACTCTCTTAATTAAAATACAATGTACATGCATAAATCTCTAGGTACATGAATTACATATTAATTAATATTAATATGCTCATTTCTATTCAAGAAAATTATATTATTATATTAATGAGAATTATACTAGGACTTTAGTACATATCAAATTAATCCTTTCAACTGTTCAGAAATTGAACAATGACTACAGTTACATATGATTTGAATTGACACGAGATTTTACAGTACCTTTTGACTTGGGTCTTCTACACGGTCTCTACCTTTTTCCGATGTTTTATCTTCCTAGGATGAACTCTTCTATAACTTATCACTCCTAAGTTCTTATGGCACTAAGATGGGCTTTCACAATTTTTACCTTACATTCTTCAATCAAGGACATACATAGGATCATCTATTCTATGGCTGTGAAATTCACCACATGGGCACTGACTCCTTTATAGAATTTTCTTGCTCTCGTTACGATCACTGCATGATGAAACACACTGACATCATCTTCTCTCCTTTTAACTAAACGGCGTCCTTCGTTTCTTACGATAGGAACACGGAATCGAAATCACACACACTTTGTTTCCTTATTGTGTCGGACAGAGAAAACACCTAACCCGTCACTCAGGAAAACCACGTAAGACCTCTCAGAAGACTCGTGAAGAAAAACTCTGAGGAAAAAAGCCTCGTGGGGGGGTTCCTAACCCTTTTATAGATGAACGCCCCTACTGGCACCTTCTTCAATTTCTTTTCTTCCTCCCTTACTGGACCAAATAGAGTGGCATTTTTCTGCCAAAACATCATGCAGTCCATGTGCACGCGACTGACACGTGACGAAGTCTCAATTCGGGAATTATAACCTTGAGCTTTGTTTAAGCTAACCTCTATGTCATCTATACTAAATTAATCCCCTTTTCAAAATTTTCTAAGAATTAACTAAAAACTAGCCTCTCACTACAAAATCCTATGACTAATCTTCTTTGCTTTACTTAACCTTATTTTATCATATCACAACTGTAATAAAATTCCCTTCCTTGTTTTTTTTTTTTTTTTTTTTTTTTTAGTTCAGCAAACAATTTCAGCTATATTTTTCACTTGGATGCAAGCATGTTTTTCTTTCCTTTTATTTTTTGTATTTGTTACTTTCAAAGGTTCTTAATGATATGATATATGCTTAGGAATAAGCTTGCTCACTTAGTTATCTATACAGGGTTTTTATTTCTTCTCTTGTTACATCATGATAACTGAAATTTTTACATTCTTAAGTTATCAGGGTGTAACACTAGCTAAAAAAAGTAGAGTTGGAAGTTGATAATGAAGACAGAGCAGTTGGTGGAAGATGTGGAGGAACTGCTCTCAAATGAAATCCTTATAGCATAGAAGAACAGAAAGTTGCAAAAGAAGAAATAAAATCCAAGACCCCCCCCCCACCACCACCACCAAAAAAAAAAAAAAAAAAACATTTACAGTGAAAAAAATTAGCAGAGGCATTGCCTCAGTTCACAAGGAAATTTGGTTGTATAAGGAAATGGATCCGAATGTTGAGGGATTTAACAGAATAGAGAGAATGATGCAACCTAATACTGCTTGCTAAAAGAAATTTATACAGAAAAGAAAAGGCAAACTGCAAAGACTTAGTTGGACAATTTTTAAACAAGCCACCTACTGAAGACGTTCACAAGTCATGCATCTGATGAACCATCCTCAGAGAGTTTTGCTGCAATTCTAGAATTTCAAGAATTTGTTGTTGATGACCTGGTCTCTCCTATCATCTTTGCTGAATCATCCAATTAGTAAAGAAACAATTTTAAAAAATTATTCTTCATCCACATCATACACACATGTTTACAATTTATAAGTGCGCAAAAGCACTGTACATTCATTTCATTATTTAGTACGATAAATTGCAGTGCAGTATCATAATGCATATGATTGCTTTCTTGTTATAATTTATATGCTGTATTGTTTCATTATAAACAAAGAGCAAAATTAGTTAAAATGGAATTTCAGCTTATGATCTTTTTAACTTATGAAGGGATCACTGGAATGGAACCCTGTCATAAGTTGAGGAATAGCAGAAGATAAAAAGAATGAAGAGTATCAGAAGATTTCCTAAGAGACCTATTGAAAAACTGTCTTGGGAAGGCTCAAACCTGTGAATTCTATACTTTTGAGAGTATACATATTCCTCAGGCCTAATTTAAAAAAAAAAAAAAAAAAAAAATTCACTTGTGAAATTTTTGAACTACAACAAACTGTTTCTCTACTCCAAAACAGTTGAAAACCAAGTATCTACGAGGGTGGTCTGACAAGTTCTCGGCCTCGACCATACATGGCAACACTATCGGCAAGATTTTTTTTCTAAATTGGTACATCTGTCATAAGCATCCATGTGAAATTGCAAATCATTCTATCATGTAGTCTGTTTTATACACTGTCTGAAGCAAAAGAGTTGTCTGTATCTCTTGAAATGGATAATATTGAGTTTCGTGGTTATAAAATTCTTTGTAAAAGAAGGTTTAATGCCAAAAGAAATTCATTCAGAGTTCATAAAAGTTTACAGGCACTCTTCTCCTTCATTTTTGACAATTAAGAAATGGGCTGCTGAGTTTAAACATGGCCGTACCAGCCTTGAAGATGATCCACGTGAAGGACATCCAAAAAGTGCAACAACACCAGAAATCATTGATCAATTGATATTGGATGACCGGCAAGTCAAAGTGCATGAAATTGCTGAGACTATAGGCATTTCAAAAGGACTTGTAGGATATTCATTTTAGAAATTATGGACTTTACAACAGTGCTAAAAATAACTTTTAATATCTCAATGTTTCGATCTTCATATTAAGATCATCATCTGGGGTATACACAAGCACAAGCTGAGTTACATTATTACATACAGTGAGTAAAGAAACAATGAATTTGATCACAAGTTAATCTACTGGCATGACCTCTAGTGGAAAAAAAAAAAAAAAGGTAATTATTTAGAAATTACATCAAGCTAAATTCTATTTATGATAACATGGATAAACATTCTTTCTTACGGATAGTAACAATGATGCTATTTTTAGCATTACAATTGTTATTTTTGATTTAGGATCCTGGATTTTCTACAGTCCTGTTTATAGTTGCTCTTAGAGAGGAAGGTTCCGTGGGTCGAATACAGGGTGTTCGGGATAAATTTGACATATTTATAATTAATTATATTTTTCCGTAAGTTACATGTATTAACACACACTTCTCTTCATTTAAAAGTTTGGACCCTTCTTCATTCATATACAAGATGTCAGAAAGGATGGATAGCTGGAACCCACCTGAATCATGGAAGAGAATAACTTGTATCATGATGATTCGTGCCCGCCATCAAAATAAGGATATTACGACTGCTGCCCAATGCTCCCTGAATACAGTAAAAACAATCAGGCATGAACTAGAGACTTGCAATGGTGACTACGAGGATGTAGCAAGAAGAAAGATCCCTAGCAGACGATCTGATTGCGTTCGTACAGCAGAATTCCTCGCAAATCTGCAGGAACAGGTGTTGAAGAACCCTGGCATTGGAATTCGGGCTTTGTTCGTGGAGTTGCTAACTGTAGTCAAGCCCTGGATAACAAGGGTAGGCAATGGTAGGCCGTATGTATGGCAGCAGGATTCGGCCCCTTGCCACACCTCTGGGAAAAGTCAAAAATGGTTGTCTGAAAATTTCTACGACTTCACCAGTCCAAATGTTTGGCCTCCAAACTCCCCAGACCTTAACCCCATGGATTATTTTGTATGGGGCGCAGTTGAAAAAGACACCAATCGCACTTCCAGTAATACAAAAGCCCAGTTAATGGATAAAATTAAAACAGTTTTTGCGGCCCTTCCCAGGGAGACTGTAGCATCAGCTTGTTCGAGGTTCCGAAGCAGAATTGAAGCTGTGATCGATGCTAATGGTGGTTATTTTGAGTAAATCTTGTTGATAGTATTGTAATTAACTCTGCCTGTAATGTTTTTTTGTCAATTCATTAAATTTAATAGATACAAAGAAGATTTTCTTTTTCCTTACGAAACTGTCAAATTTATCCCGAACACCCTGTATGTGCCTCCCATATGTTTGGGATTTTTAGATCATCATTATTGTTCAGATTGGGGTGGTTGATAATTATCTCACATGCTTCCTTGAATTTGCGTTCATACCATGCATTGGTGTGATGTAGACAATTAGTGCTATTCTAGTCAATTCTATGTAAGGTGTTCAAGGGCATGATCAGAAAGGGCATGATCTTCACCATAATTATTATATTTAATGTGTCCTTTATGTTCTTTTTGTCTGATAGGAATTGTGCATCCCGTTTCTCCTGTATATGGTATATTACAGGTGCAATAAATACGATATACCCCCAGGGTGGGCCAGTGGAGGGAGTGGGTCTTTGGATGAGTTGAGTAAGCTTTTTAGTTTTGCAGGAGGTTTAAAGGTGCCTTTGAGGTTGTATTTTTAAGAGTTATTTTTAACGCGGCTGTAAAGTACATAATTTCTAAAATGAATGCTAATCACCGTGCAACACTAAAAGAAAAGAACTTGTAAGATATTTTGCATGAAGAATTGCAAATGAAAAAGCTTTACACAAGATGGATGCTGTGTTTGCCCCAGCAAATCAAAACACACTTGCATGAAAATCTCTGAACAGTGCTTGAAGTGTTTTACAAGAATAAAACTGATTTTGTGCATCAATTTATTACTATGGATGAGACTTGGATTCACCATTATGCACCAGAATCCAAACAGCAGTCAAAACGGTAGACAGAGTCAAAAAGACAAAGTCAGTTCCATCAGCAGGAAAGGTCATTGCATCGGTGTTTTGGGATACTAAAGGCATTTTGTTTATTAATCATCTTGAAAAGGGCAAAACAATAACTGGGAAATATTATTGCCATCTTTTAACCAGACTAGAGAAAAAATTTGGGAGAAAAGACCTGGTGTGCAGAAGAAAAAAATCATCTTTCATCAGGACAATGCACACAAAGGTATTTTGGCAATGGGAAAATTAAGGGATCTGCACTATGAATTGTTGGAACATCCATCCCATTCCCCAGATTTGGCTCCCTCTGACTTCTATCTCTTCCCAAAACTAAAACTTGCTGGTTAGCGTTTTTCTTCGCATGAAGAGGTGATTGCAGTTGTAGAGGGATATTTTGCAGATCTTACTGAGAACCACTACAGGGATGGGATAATGAAGGTGAAGCATCACTGGAATAAATGTATTAGTCTTAAGGGAGATTATGTTGAAAAACAAAAATAATTTTGAAATTATAAATTCGTTTTTTCATTGTTGGGTCGAGAACTTTTCAGACCACCCTCGTAATGTAATGGAACTTGTATGAATTGGCTAAGAACAACGACTCAGTTGGATCTGTATTTTTTATGTTCACTGAAAATAATACTCTACAGTTTCTTCTTAAGCAATTGGTATTATGATTAATGACAATGCTAATCATGAAACAAGTAAAGCTTGCTGAGTGTACTAAACAAGCTTTAGAAAATCACATCTTAACTTAACAGAACATGACTATAACTGGGCATTATATACACTCATATTCATAGAAACTGCATCACTTGCTATAACCATGTTTTTTTTAATTAAATTTGAATGCCTATTTGAAAAGGGATAATAACACAATAATGAAGAAGATAATATAACATTTTTATTTTTGATTAATATTTGTATCTTTTAATACAAGATGTGACATAATTAGGAAATGACAATAAACTTGACAAATTTGCAAATATTTAAAAATGGAGTGGACAGTGATATTTTCAGTGAAAAAAACAAATACCAATATCAAAATTTAGTTCAATTACATAGTTTTACCAACATTCCCAACTAAAAATTCACTTCTGCTGTTTAGTACTTTGTGGGTCCTCTTGTCTTTATTACAGCTTGGCATCAGTAGGGCATTGACAATATCAATTTCCTAATGGATGCAAATGTCAATTCATAGTTCCATACTCTTATTCCATACTAGTGACTTCTTGAAGCTCCTGTCATACAAATTCTCAATGGGGGGGGTTGAGATCTTGGCTGTTTCCCGGCAATGGAAATCAGTGAATCGTGTGTTCATTGAACACACTTATTAACTTGAAAAAAAATTAAGGCTTTTTTTAAGTACTAAACTCAATTCATATAGTACATTTTAGGGTTATAACAGCATTACTTACACTTTTTGCCGTATGACAAGGGGCAGAGTCATCCTGAAAGATGTAATTCATTATTATGCTAAATCTGTTTCTGATAATAGACAGCAATTCTTCTTCTAAAATTTTCTGGCACAATTGTGCATCCACTGAATCTTTTGTGATATGCAAGAGACTAACACCATGATACGACATGCATTCCCAGTTCATCCGATTGGCTGAAAATTTGAATGTTGACACCATACAGTCAGGGTTGAATTTTCCCCTGATCATCTTCAAATTGTCTGCTGTCGGCACCATGCAGATTAATCTTTTTCTTCTCAGAAGAAATTACTCTATTCGTCTGATCAGAAGTCCATTTGGTGCAAAGAGCATGCCAAATGGACTCCTTCCCGTTTCAGTTCTCTGAATGACACATCACAATTTCTGAGGCAGAGCTGCTTTACAAATCGATCTTGGCATGCTGTAGACAGTGGCTTTCTTCCTATCCCCCCCCTTCTTCCTTTCAGGAGATCCGGTTTCCTGCACTTTTGACAGTAGCCATACAACAATAGATTGACTACAGGATACCCTTTTAGCTATTTCAAGAGAGGAATAGTATTCTCTATTCAAAGCTTGAATCGCACTTTTTCTGCAAGGTGTTAACTGCGAATACTAGCCATAGCAATCTCAGTACGAAAATTCGAAAACTAGGTCTTGCTATCTACTTATAACATAAAACAAATTCTGATGCAATAACAGCAGCTATTACATTATACAGCAACCCATGGGAATGATAGATGATGCCATACAATGAAATATCTAATGATAAACCAATGAAAATGCCATTTAACTACTAAAAGCTATATTTATATAAGTTGGTGCAGTTTCTATGAACATCATTGTAATTGTGTGGAGGGAGGGGGAAAACTTTTTTCATTTTAATGGTGAAAGGCTAGACAGAAGATTGTGACTTTTGCTAATGAGAATAGCACATCATTCCTATAACTGTGCTACAGAGGCACTTAAAGGAAAGATAGATTGTCTCACCACAGCTCATTAAAAATGCTGTACCCTTTTATATTCAATACCCATTAGTATGTTTATATAATATATAAAGTTTATATAATATATATATATATTAGTATGTTTATGTAATACAAAAAGAGTACAGCATTTTTTGGAAGGATAGACAGGATAGGAGAGGAGAGGTGTCAGCAGATGATTTGAACCCACTTAGAACTGAGACCTATGGCTGCAATACTAGTAAAAGTTTTCCATGTGGAAGTGAGTTTGAAGCCATCTGGTGTGAGGTGGAGTCTATCAACATCAAATATATAGTGGGGTGTTGTTACAGACCTAGTGGATCAGTTATTAGTGATGAAGAAATGCATTATCAATAAAGATTATGAGTACAAAATGAGTAATTATAACAGGGGGCTTTAATCATCCAAACATTGACTGGGTAACAATGAAATCTCATGAGAAGAATGAAACCGAGTTTAACAAACTGTGGTGAGACAACATCCTCAAACAGTATGTGACAGAAGGAAATTGAGATCCAAGATGGTTAGATCTGCTTATAGTGTCAAGAGGAATTTCAGTTAAAGACAAGAATTCTGCCTCTCTCTTTGGTGACAGTGATCATACTATACTGACTTGGGAAGTGGCTTAGTTTATGAATGATCCATATGGAAAAGGTTACGTGCTCAATTACAAAATAGCAAATTATGACCAACTGAGGAATATGCTGGTGTTCTACACCACGGTATGAGTTGTTAAATAGCAAGGATATTGACAGTGCATGAAAAGCTTAAACAAAAGCTTTTAAAAAATTACTTAAATGATTCAATATCAGCAAGTGTCCCAAGAGTTTGAAGAATAAATAGGATAGGAGTGAAATGAATGTGTAACCTTATTTAGCAAGAGATTTGTAAAAAAAAAGATGATATGGAAGGGATACTGTGTACATAAGAATGATTACTCAGTTATGAAAATTATAAGGAGCAGGCCAGAAGAGTTACAACTGTTGTATAAAAAGCTGTGTGATTATGAAAAAGAAACTAGTTCTGCAAGCTAAAGATAACCCATAGAAGTCTACTGTTAAACTGCAAGTAGAAGAAAGAAAGAATATGCAAAACTGACTACTGAATGCATACCATCTGCATTCAGTAGTCTGAATGCAGACGCTACAGATGCATTAGAGATTGTTCAACTAAATGAGTGCTCATATTTCTAAAAGATATCATCCTGGTGTATGCAACACTGAGTTCACTGATACCTCTTCACTGGATGAAGAAACTCAAACATATGAGAAGGAGGTGCTAGAGCTGTTGCACAAACTGAATAAAAATTCAGCAATCATGGTGTTAGATCCTGAATGTAGGAATCTTGCAGAGAAATCATTCATTCAAAATATAACATACTAAACTACAGAGACAAAGAGAAATACCTGCACATCAGCTGAAATTAAAGTGAAACTTCTTCACATATGTATAAAATTGCATTAATTTCATGTACCATGTATTTTAATCTATTGTGATCATACCAAGATCGAGTTAAAGAATGTCTTAAAAGAGGAAATTGTTAATATTATTTAAGCCTCACTTTAGCTGTATAGAATGATTGTGAGTCACCAGATAGATATTAAAATAACAATTCATAGAAGGTATACTATTACACGAGCCCAGCGTAACGCCGGAGGCAGTAGCTTACGCAGAAAGTATGTCAATGCGTATTCCATGAATACAAGAGTATAACAGCAAAGGGGAGAGCAAGGGATGAACCCAAGGGGAGAAAAGATATAGGTCGTGTGCAAAGGGGGTTCCAAAAAAAGGGGGTGCTCAAACGAAGAATAAAAGGGAATGAGCACCGTATTGGCCCTCTCTTGTCTATTTGTTTTCCTGGTTCGGAAGTTAGCTGGCGGTTCGAGTGAGGGGGATGAAGCGTCAGTGCTATGATGTCGGACATGGAAACAGGGCTGCAAAGGCATTTCGGGCCACCCCCCCAACTGAGAAAATGGTAAGAACTTGGAGGAATCAGGAAGAGGATCTAAAAAAGCAACTCGTAGTAAACATACCCTATGAAGTGGAACTGCAAAATGGCCAGAACTTGAGGCAGAACTGAATACTTGGATTTTAGACCACAGAAAAGCGGGACTTTCAGTGTCTACAAAAATGATTATTCATCAAGCGAAAGCGATAGCCACTAACAGAGGGATCGCCAACTTTACTGGATCAACATCATGGTGTTCAAGATTCATGAAGAGAAATCAGATATGCATGTGGACTAAAACAAAAACATCACAAAAGATGCCAGCTGAATATGAAGAAAATATTATTGAATTTCATTATGTAAATTCATTATAATATTCAGTGGTAAATTTTTTTTCCTAAAAATTGTGTATAAAAAAGGGGGTGCATCTTAATTTACTAGTATGGCTGACAATAAATTAATGTCCACACTTAGCTGTAGTCATGTAAATTATTTCATAAACAGATAAAAATGTAGTTCATCATTTTACATACATATGTCCTACATACAGCTAACACCCTAGGATCCATTTCATCACTGAAAAGAAAAACAATAAACTGTTTACCTTTCATTACACTCTGGTTTCCAGATTGTTTTTTTTGTTCTTATCCTTAGTTGTTTCCAGTATTCCAGAAAACTGAAAAACTAAATACCCATAATGAAAGATACACCCATCATCCATACATACAACACACACACATCATCAGCTCTCTCAGCAACAGGATGTTATCAAAACCTTAGCAAATCAAGCTAGAATAATTTGCTCTAACCCCTTTCCCCACCCCTCCAAAAAAAAATACACTGACATTCCCTATATCTGGGATGCCTCAGAAAAAATTTCATGTGCTCTAAAAAAAATATGATATAGAAACCTCCAAAATTTAGCTATTAATATCAGCTCGCAAAATGATCTGCCAATCATCTTGACCATTCTGGGGTTTACAGGCATACTCTGCTCCTGCAAGTTTTCATATGAAACAATGTGTGGAGGGCTCAGAAACTATATCCATTATCATTCCAGAAGAGCAAACCATTCATGGATATGAATCACCACATCCAATGGAATAAAAACTCCCTTTTATATAGGAGCAGATATAAATCAAGGAGATTTATTTACAGAATCCACCACAACAATACAACAAATTACAAAATCTGAACAAATTCAGCTGCCTCACTTCAAAATGTTTGAAGACTTTTCATCATCACACCCATAGAGGACATCATTTAGGACTATGGGATCCTGCTGTTCATATTAAGTCTGTGTTTGCCTTCCTGCTAGCATGCCCATGTACAAATGCTTACTTGAATTTCTTTATTACAATGAAGATGCCTTGGGAACCAATGCAAAATATTGGCTAAATAATTTATTAGCTATAGTAAATAAAATTAGTGAGTAATTATTATCACTAGATGTATGTTTTCTCTGCTAAACATCAACATGAGTAATAATCAATATCCGAGCATCCATACCAGATAAGTGAAACACTATCTTGAATAGTAAATATAACAAGTTTTTTGAACAGTTCAGGATTCTATGGGGTGTAATGTGCTTGTGCCAAGAAAAGATTAGAGTAATAAGTTAGTCCAAATAGAGTAAATCTGATCTTGTATTTTATTAGGCATTTTGATATTATCAAAAGTAAGGAATGGTAAATTGAGATTTTCTTTGTTAGAAATAAAGACAGAACAATAAACAAAGCAGCTTTCAAGTAGGCAAGGTTGCCTCATACCAGTGAAGAATGGCAAGGCATGTTCGGGACACTGGTCACAACAGAATGTTTGAGCACTACGAGGCTTGTCAAATGAAGAAGAGGAATGGGAGTTCATCAGCAAACCTATGAATGGATAGTATTTAAGATCAATGAGAAAGGGTTATGTTATGTGCAGGAGGGAAAGAGTGAGTGAGAGCAAAGGACACTAGGATATTCCAGCACTGGTAGCGAAATCTGAAGAGAAGCATCTTCCATGTCATGTAATGAATGTCAAGAGGAAACTAGTAATCCAAATACAAAGGATGGAGGCAAACCATATTCCACTTGGAATATTTTAAAATATTCATGTGTGAATAAGAATACTTCATGGTGTCCTTAAAAAAACACTATAGTTAAATCAGTAATGATGTAGTCATTTCCTTTCATTAGAAAAATTCAAATACTGTCTAGGACAAAAAGAACCATCACAGAACCTTTTAACTAAAGCAGAATTGACCAGTCTCAAATGAAGTGGCAGAGTTTTTTTTTGTTTTTTTTCTCACCCAGTATTCAAGTTTATCACTCTGCAAGATACAAACTGATGGGAGAATACACAAATTAACAGACTATGCATATAGGATTAACCACTTTATTATAGCTTTGAGTATCTCTCATATGAGGCTAACTTACTTGACAGTGACATGCCACCGAGTCTAACACACTACGCAGTCAAAATTAACCACTACATGCAAATTTCATGAAACTGTGCCTTATCATTCAATATTTCTGCACTTACCATACTCTTAGGCAATGTATTCCATTGTATTCCTTGCGCAGAGGACCCTGTCACTCACCTCCTTGCTAGCACTTTTCTTACATAACTTCATTGTTAAAAACCATCTGTTCTACGTTAACCTAGTGATAACTTGGTCAACTTATATGTCTCAATCTGTCCTCAAATTCCATGCACTGTAAACCACCTTAGTCAATCTGCTCTGGATTCTTTCCAATATATACTCATCCTCATAGGAAAATCAGGTGACAAATCTGTGCACAATGATCCATATGAGGCTTGCTAAAGGCTCTACACAATGCAAAATAACCTCATCATTGCCATAATCTGATATGATGATTTCACAGCTTGGGCAATGTAAATCCCAAACTTTGGGTCCCTGTCCACCACTACTCCCAGATCTCTACTCTCCTTTACCACCATCAAAATTTGCCCATTAATTTTACACTTTGCATCCCAGCCTAGCCTACCAAATTTCAAAGCTATATACTTTGGTACAGTGAACCTCTGAAATCAATTTGGATCATCCTATAGAGCCACAAAACTGCTAAACTCCTCACTTCTCTCTCCAACTGTTATCATCTGCAAGCAGCTGCAGCATATACAAATTAAACAATAATGATCTGAAAACAGACTCACTGTGACATACCACTTAAGTTACTTTTCTCTTCCAGGATACTGTATCCTCACAAACAACTTGCTGATACTCATCTGAAAGTCACTTATCTGTTCCTATTCAGTCACCACCTTGCCATGTGCCAATCAATTAAAGGCCTTTGCAAAAGGGAGATAGATGTACAATGCATCTCCAGTGCAAATAAGATAGATGTACAATGAGATAGATGTACAATGTATCTCCAGTGAAAAACATTCATCACCTTATTGTAAACAGTAAAACTTGACCACCCTTTAACAAACTAATGCTGTCTAACCCAGAGAACAATGCTATTATTAATTCAATTCTGCATCCCAGTTCTCAGCAATCTCTCCAATCACTAATCAGCCTGTAATTTTTAGACTCAGGCTAATCACTAAGTTTTGAAGGGGAACAATTTTACACTTCTTTGGGAATTGCCTTGTTGCAAGATGTTAAACTTGTATGCCAAAGCTGTGATTAACTATCTGGAACATTCCCTGTCATCAAGTCTTATTGATATCAAGTGTACTTAATTCCTAATATAAATCATGCTTGCTCAATGTCAGCTGATCCCTTCACATCCCTCCCTACACTCAAGCTTATCACGTCATACTTCCGAGAATGAAACATTAGGATGAATTGCTACTGAATACTTTGAATACATCCTCTCCAGTGGTTCCTATCTACTATTTTCATCGAATATAATCTTATTGTGATCATTCCGATGATATGTAAATATATCAAAACAATTCCCTAAGAATTTTCTTGGCTGATTAGTTTATTTCTGCTCACAGTACATTTTTGCACTATGAGTAGAAATAAACCAGGTCATCTTCATTCTCCTGGACTTTGAACTTTTCATGCAACTGATTATTACCGGTATTTAAACTGTGCTGCTTCCAGGTGTTTTCTTCTTCTTTCAGACTTTATACTTGATCTCTTCATACATCCATTCTACATCATCCTAATTCAGCCTTTTGACCTTCAGGATACATTCACATGTTGCTGCTGTTAAATAACTCTTAACCAATGCCCAAACAACATTTATCTCCTTTCTGCTTCACTCCTGAATCCATGTTATAGCTCCAAGATGTCCTGTAACCATTCTTCTGGCTTTATAATTCCACATATATAAATTTAGAGACACAAAACATATGTTTTGTGTCCCTAAATTCGTAAATATGAATGCTGATCACCATAACCTTAAAAGATGCCATATAGTTGCCACTTCATGATCACATCCCTCATTCCACTTCCTTCTAGCAAGTCTCTTCAGCTGATTCACACCAAATCCATATAAATACAATCATCATTTTTGTACATTTTTATCCTTCAATTGTAAAGAGCAGGAAGGGTGATCATGTGGTCTCGACTTGAGAAGTTGCAAAATCTATGGAATTTTCAGTTATGAAGGCAATATGTGGATGGAACTACAAATCAGGTGATTAGACATGGCATAAGACTCTGCAAGGGAAAGATGTCAGTAATGCATAGGAGATAATCACATGATATCTGAAGGAAGCAATATCAGACTGCTTACCCAAGGTCAGAAATCAGGTAGGAGTTACATGAATGAGTATCTGCAAAAAAAAATAAAATACTGTGGATGGTGTATAAGGAGAAAGGTGACAGGCAAACTCATGGGCAGTACAAAGCTCAGGCAAGAAAGGTGACCAGCATTTTAAGGAATGCAAAATCACATTATGAGAAGAAATTAACCAAGCAGGCCAAGGAATTCCCAAGGAGTTCTTTCTCTACATGAGAAGAAAATAGGAAGAATTACTATGGAAAGTTAATTTTAATGACCACTGATACTGAGTGAGCACTTCACAAGGGAAGTGCTCACTCATCAATCATCCAAGTGAGGATATTGCTGTGACAGATATGACAGCAACTGATGTGAGAACAGAGGTCGATGAATTAGAAATGCAGAATCTCAATGCAAATATGGCCGTGAGATCAGATGGGATATCAGCCCATGTATTGCAAGAACCCGCAAAGGAATTAGCACAGCCTCTCACTATGCTGTTTAACTTAAGTCTAAGCTCTAGTAAGGTCCCAAAAGGAATGGGAAGAGAGCAAAATTTTTTCTCTGCATAAATGAGGCTCCATGACTGTGGTAACAAAGTACAGACCAGTCAGTATCTCAGAAATGGTAAAAGCATTGGAAAAGTTAGTCAAAGACAGAATTCAGAAATGGGTTAGATAAAGAATACAATACTCCATGGGGGGGGAGCATGAGTTTGTGAAGAATTGATAATGTCTTAATAATTTACCAACTTTTATAATAGAGCAACAAATAAGTTGGATAAAGGAAATAGCTACACAATGTCACGTAACAGTAATTATTATTATTACGTGACACCTCCAAGGAGTCCAAAGACTCATCGATGGAGGGCACCTACATCTCCACCACTCAATTCCTACAGCGAACCACACCATTTACTACCCACAACCACCACTATTTTCACTGACCTTCACACAAACATCCCTACCCACAGCAGGATTCGAAGCTGCAGCCTTTTGGCTGGAAAGTGGATATGCTAACCATTCGGCCAACCAAGCAGGAATTTATATAAACAATTGCTTCATGGTAGCATAGCCTATGCACTAATGAATGAATCATTATAAAAATTTTATATGCTAATTAAACTAATTAATTAATAACATTTCATTTTATGCAGTTATGATTTAATACTGCAAATGGCACCATGTATGATCTGTAAGCGTGTGTGTGTGTGTGTGTGTGTGTGTGTGTGTGTGCATGTGTGCGTGTGCAAGTTTTGATAAATTTTAACTTTTTATAATAGATTTGTGCATTTCAAATTGTTGCAAATCTCCAAAAAATTTTCCAATATATTTATTAAAAAAAATCTGCATATAAGTGGACCCACGCAGTTCAAACATGAGTTCTTCAATGGTCAACTGTACTTCCTTTTATTTTTATTTCTTATTTAAAACAATTAAATTAGTTTAACAGCAATCATTTTATAATATAAACACTTGTGAACAAAATGAAATTCTGATAACTGGTTACTTGTTTTTCATTAGCTAATAACTATATTCAGACAGAAGGATCTTCTATACTGTTTACATGGCTTTATTGTTTATTTTTCATGATGTTTATATACTATTTAATTATCAAAAACTTTATTGTTGTCATATTCTTACTTCATAAAAATTATATTTCATATTTTTAAATGCTAAAATAACTGGTATCTCAACCATAAAAACACTGTTTTTTATGGCATATTATTATTCTCCAGGCCCCCATGGAGTCAAAAGACTCATCATGGGAGGTCGTTTTTAGGAAATACAAAGTCTATCATACCACTTCTTGAACCCATTAACCATCCCCACTCCAACCACTCTCTCAGGCAATGCATTCCAAGGTTCAACCACTCTCTACACAAAGAAACCACTCCTTAATCTCTTGCGCACAGCCTCCTTTTGTAACTTCCAGGAATGGCCCCTTGTCATCGCTCCTTCCCACCATTCCAACAAGTGAAAAAACTCTCCAAAGTCTACTCTGTAACTGCCTCTCAACAGTTTAAAAGTCTCAATCATATCACCCCTCCTTCTTCTTCTATCCACCAAACTCTGCAGTCCACATTCCCTCAGTCGATCCTCATAACTCATATTGTACAGTCCAGAAACCATCTTTGTTATTCGCCTCTATACCCTTTACAAAGTCAATTTATCCCCTTCAAATCCTGGGGACCAAATCTGAGAACAATAGTCTAAGTGTGATCTGATCAGGGCCTTATACAACGGAATGATAACTCTTTCATCTCTGCAGGTCAGCGTCCTTCTCAGTATTGCAGCAATCCTCTGAGTTACCCTCACCACCTTTGCAATATGCTCCCTGAATTTCAGTTTTCTATCAATCGTCACTCCCAGATCTCTCATCTCCCCAACCCCCCCTCCAATCGAGTACGCATCCTCCCATCGATGGATCCCAAACCTCAAGACTTTACATTTTGCTGCATTGAACCGCCAACCCCATTTATTTGCCTATCTGTCTAGTTTATTCAAATCCTCTTGCAGGGCTGCCATATCTGCACTATTACTGATAACCCTTCCCAACTTCACATCATCTGCAAACAACTGAATGTCCCCTTGCAATCCATTGACAATATCGTTGATATAAAGATTGAACAATACAGGTCCCAGTACTGAGCCCTGTGGAACCCCACTTGTAACCTTCTGCTTCCTTCATATTGCCCCATCATACACAACACTCTGATACTCAGTCAGCCAATCCTGAATCCATTTGACTAACCCGACATTTAAACCCATGCGTTGCAACTTAAATATCAGCTTATCATGTGGCACCCTGTCAAATGCCTTTGCAAAATCAAAAAAAAAATGGCAGTATATGCCTTTCCCTCATCAACTGCTCTTGTCACTTTATTATAAAAGACTATCATATTACTAAAGCAAGAGCGCCGCTTAACAAATCCATGTTGATTCTCACAGATAACATTACCCTCATCTACCCAACGCTGTGTATATAGTCTCTCACTAATTTCTCCAAGACCTTAACAACTACTGATGACACACAAACAGGCCTATAATTAGACACTTCCAGTCTGCTACCGCCCTTATGCAGCAGCATTATCTTACCTTCCTTCCATTCCTGGGTACCTTTCCTTCAGCCATACTTCTATTGAAAAATATTTTGTAAAAGCATTTGATAGAATATCACAATGAACTTGTTACACAAAGTGGAACAAATGGGGATGGATATGAAATTGGTGTTATGGATTAATTTATTGTTTTTTGTTTTCATTTTTTTATGGTGATATGAATATAAGGGTGGCTGATGAATAGATACCATAAAATAGTATATGGAGATGCAGAATCTAAGAGAAAGCAGGTGATAAGCAGATGCACTGCAAGACTCTATACTTACTGTTTAATTCATACATGAATGATATAAGAAATGCTGGCCTGGTTGGCCAAGGTGTTTAGGTATATCCACTCTCCAAACAATAGGCTGTGGGCATGAATGTTTGTGACTTTCTTCAAGTGGGAGATGAATTTCATTACCTAGCATGAGAACACCACTGAACTTGTTGGAGACCTGAAGTACCTTGAAAAAGTTTCTTGTTTAGCTTCTGGAGGAGGATTTTCAAACTATACAAAAAATAAGCAGAACATATAAAAAAAATAGCATATATAAGAAGAAACAAAATTCTTAGCCTGCCCAGAGTATGAATGTACTATAGATTCACAAATAAACCTTTTCATATGAAAAATAATTTCATATAATAAATCTTTGTATACGAAAAATAATTTCATATAATAAATCTTTTTATATGAAAATTATATGAAGGGAAATATTGTTTCTGCTGCTGATGATGATGATGCAAAACTGGACAGAATAACAGATAATCAAGACAATAGAAAGAGCTTGCAGGATGATTTAAACAGACGATAGTACGGGCAAAAGATAATGGGTATCAGTTTAATGTGAAAAAGTTATGTATTTTCATATAAAAAGATTACAAGCCATGTACTATAATGATGGAATTGTAGTACACAGCAGAGATAAGGAAGTTCTAATTCCTCTTTATAAGGCCTTGATACATATACATCTGGACTACTGTTCCCAAGTCTGGTCACCTGGATTTCTTGGGAATGAGAAAATATTGGAAAGAATCCTCAGGTGACTGATCACAATAGTCAGTGGCCTATGGGATGATGATAAATTGAGGACTTGTGATTGGCAAAAATTGGTTGATAGGCAGAAACAGTTAAGTTAGTAAAAGAGTTTTATAGGATTGAAGTAGGGGAAATATAGAGTGATCAAAATTAAAGTATCCCTGTTTAAGGCCTTGTGGAGTGCTACCCAGTGATAGCACTGTGAAAATTTGCAGGAATACCTTGTGTGTTGTGCAGAAGCAATATCTCAGAAAACAAATTCACCACCAGGGGTGTTGTAAACACCAAATATATGAAATTAGCATATCACACAACTAGGCAGGTGTCAGGAGGATTTAATAAAGACAGAGAATTTTTCCTTTTATTTTGGTTGTTAATACCACCCACAGTGATGACGCTAACCTTGGCCCAAAGTATTCTGCTCGTGAAGCTGTACTGCCTAAACAATTACAATGCTGTTGCTGCACTATGTGAATTATGTCACCTGAACAAATGTCGATGAGGTGTACTATTTCCATGTGCTCTGCAATGAATGATTAATCATTTTGAAGAACCAGGATCACTGGAAGTTACATCTAGCAAAGGTCGCAAAACCAATCAGTTCACAACAAGTGAATGAAGTTGCTACTGCCATGAATAACAGCATTGGTTCCTGCAGTGCATGTGCCGTATAAAGACACATGGATATGCCCTACACAACTGTCTGGAAAATTCTATGGAAGATTCTGCATTTCTACCCATTCAAGACAACCCTGACATAGAAGTTGCACCCACAGGACTTTGAAAGTCGACTGATATTCACTTTAACATTCCTTGCTCGAGTGGAGTTGGACATTGAACGGCCATGGACCATTCTGTAGAGAGATGAGGTGCACTTACACTTGAATGGAGCTGTGAATACCCACAACTGCCAAGTATGGGCTATATAAAATTTGCATGCAATCCAACAAATTGCTTTGCATCACCCAAAGTAGCTGTGTCGTGTGGGTTTACAGCCTCGTTTATCACTGGACCATTCTTCTTTGAGGACATTTACCAGTCAGGTCCTGTGACCTGCTCAGTTACTGCCAAGAAGTATCGCAATATTATAAACAATTTTGTTGTGCAGCACCTGTGCATGGATTCAGTCATTTCATGGAGGATGGGCCCAATTAGCATGTAACAATTATCATTAGAATTAGCATGTAATAATTACCTTCCCAATCCATCAACAACATTTCATGAAAGCCAGAGTGATCAGCCATGCATTGCCCACTGCATGGCTGTTAGCAATGCATGCACGGATCAGCTGAGCCATGCATTTCCCACTGCATGGCTGATCCTCATTCACCTGATCTGACCTCCTGTGACTTCCCTCTGCAGATTTCTCTAAGACAGAGTTTATTGGGATCATCTTGATAACTTGCAAGCACTGAAAGACACCATAGTGCAGCATGTGCACAAAATCAGTCCCGAGCAGCTGCATTCTGTTGTTGAACACACTGTACAAAGTATGCAGTTTGTGGCATACTGGGAAGGGCAGCACAATGAATAATACAGCCTATGAATACATAATGTAAGTGAATATAAATGTGTTATTTATGGTTGTGTTGCTTTTCTCCTTACACACACAGAAAAATTTATACTGTTACGTTTGGTACATCATACAGCCCCGTGGTGAATTCTTAAAATACTTTTATTTTTTCTCAGATATCACTTCCACATGATGCACAATATATTCATGCAAAGTTTCACAGCATTTGGATCACTAGGTGACATTCCACAGTTCTTCCACATACTATTCATATTTCCAGATTGCTGCCTCAACTCATCACTATCATATTCCAGCAATATGCTGACAACCTTTCCTAACATGCACACAGCCTAGTATATCTTTCACTCTCCTGAATAACTTCCTAGTATCCATCCTCACGTTCTCCTTCTATCAAATCAAATCATTTGCTCCTATAACCACCACAAGCTCTTTTGTTATTTCCTTCTCATATCCAAAACATCAACCACCATGTTCATCTTTCCTCATAGAAAACAGAACCTTTTGCACTCTCTCATTCACCACACCTTTAATAATGGAATCTCCATACATTGCCACTCTCAAAATCATATGTCACCTCAAAAATCCAAATAACTAAGCTCATTACACATACCTCGTTTCATTTCTTTTCCTGATCAACTCTTTCTTCAAATCCTGCATTCTTTCACTCCACACTCCCTCCCCTCACCTCTCTAGCATTCTGGCAACTGCTCTCTCTCTTTTATTACCACAATTACACTTGCTTTTTGCTTCATTATTAGTACTCCCTTTCATGACCACAATCATACATTTTACTTCTGTCATTTATATTCTCTGCAGCCACAATATATGCCCATCAAGCAGAATGGCTATTTAATGAAATATACATAAATAAATATAACTAGTATAAAGATATTTTCATTTTTAAAGTCAAGCTTTTTTTAAAAAACTTGTCTAAATATGGGAATCAACAGAGGAAAACTAATTGATCTTAATTAGATAAGACACAAGACAAAATATTTTTCTTATTCTTTTCAAACAAATTAACAGGTAATAATTACCTTCCCTTTTTTCTTTAAATTTTCAAGTTCACTTTCATTACAGAGAGGCTTTAGTGATTCAAAGAGCCTAGCATAAGTATCCTGAAGTGAAGGTACAGGCATTCGTGGAAGAGATCTCTGGCAACTGTATAAAGAAGGCTGATATCCACTAACCACTCGTACCATGCAACACCACATATATGTTAACTTTGATGTGTTTTTAGGATTCTCATCTATATTAGTAAATTTTTTACAACATAAGAAACACAACTAATAAATGCTAATAATCTTTTTTTTTTTGAAAAAAAAAAATCACTTGATTAATAATAACCTTACTTAAGGATTATCTGACAAAAATTTTCAAACTCAAACTGCAAAATTTTATTTTATACACAAATAAACTCCATGTAAAAATACAGATAGACCTAAACTAAGCATTAAAATTTAAAAGAAACCAAAGAAAAAACAAAAACTTCATTAATTAAAATGTGTAAAGAAATTTCACCCAAACAGGGTAGCATTCAAAGAGCACATATAAATATAGGCAAAAATATTGTTTAGCATTCCAAAATATACTTAAGAAGAGAAAAAAAAAAGTTGAGATTCATGGCAATTAAAGTCTTAGAATGCTTACATTTCAACACACTACAAACAAATACATTACTCTTGCTATCCATAATAATTTAGTTCCCAAAATTCCTTACCTCAAATTACAGTAAATTTGCAATTAGGGAACATATGGCCTTATAGGAAATACTGAGTAAAGGAAGTGATGTTGTCAATGATTCTAATAAGAGGGTCCTCATAAATATATTTTTTTTTTCAAAAACTGAAAAACACAACTAATTTTTTTAGGGAGACAGAATACAGTACAACTATATGCGAATAAAGTTTGACATAATTAAGTGTGGTGAAGACAATAGTCATGCCCTTCATGTATGTAAGTGAGAAGTAGAAAAATGTTGCATGACAAGATGGAGTAAATAAATAAATCCTCTTTAATGCATTTTCATTCCCAAAAGGAGATAGGTAGCCACCCTCCACCTCTCACCATCACAGTGACTGAATAAGGCATTCCCCTAGCATGCCAACAAATAGATAAATATAACTAGTATTTTCCAGCATGGCTGGCCAAGTGAATAGTATACCCACTCTCCAACCAACCAAGCTGCATGTACCACACTGCAAGCCAAGCTGAATCACATCATGGGCATGTTTGTAAATGTCTTTAGCTGAAAGATGAATTTCATCACCCAGTGTGAGACAGTCAAAAAATTCAAAGTTTAGTCTCTACTGGCTTCTGGAATATGTAAAAAAATAAATAAATTAGAAATATAAAATAATAAATAAAATAAAAAAGCAAAAATAAAATCATCAACATGCTCAGGTTGTTATCATATCCTTCTATGTGTTTCAGAACTGATTTTACTGAGTTCTCAGATTAAAAGCCTGATTTTCTTCCAAAAGAAAGAGCTTTACTTACCTGTGTCAAAGATCGGTGAACTCAAAATCAACAAAATCAAGCAGAGGAAATGGACAAAAAAAAAAAAAAAATGCCCAGAAAAATTTCCTCTACTTGGTGATCTTAATCAAACCTTAAGGATCTTTCTCTGCCTTGGAGTTATGGAAGTTATCACAAAGCAATGCAGGCCTCACAACAAAGATGAACAGGTCACCTGTTCATATTTGTTGTGAGGACTGCATTCTAAATATGGCAGGCTGCACCACCTGCTATACAGTATTTACAAATACTTTCTGTATACTGCCAAGTATGCAGAAGAAAGTAAGTCATAAACTTGCAGATGGCAATCATTTATTGTATAATACCACTACATAAAGTATGTTACCATTATTTTCAGGAAAAAAGGAAAATAAAGTAAAACAAAAGGAAATAGAAGAAGAAAATAAGCATACTGTATAATCTTTTTTTTTTTTTTTGAAAATATTCAGACAATAGGTATTGATTATCTGGAAAAAATAGTAATAATTGAAAATACCTTTTTTATTCTAGGTAGGATGAATACTTTACATCATATCTACCTTCATTTTCTAGATTTGATCCCATGCCACCTGTGTTGGTTGTTATGAATTAAATATTAAGTAAACTGGATCAATGATTCCTTCAGCTGTGATTACTGTTGAAATGCAGTTGCTGCTGTCCTTACAATTTGTTAATATCACTTGTTAATTAATACTAACAAAGATTAAATTCTACAAGCTGAAAATTTATTCCAATCAGCCTAGTCAATTTTCCACCATGGAATCTATGAAGGAGAAAACTGCTTCCAAATAATTGTTTTCATATATGTTCTCTTCAACTTCCTATATAAAAATGCAAAGATGGTATGAGAGTAAATTTTGAGATCTACTGCAGAATATGCACAAGTAGGCATGTGAAAGAAGGTACTATTTCTCATATTTACAAGCATATGTTTAACAATTTAGCATCTGCTCAAGGTGATCCCACTATTCAAATAAAGTATAAATGTTCATTTCCCATAACAGCATTTGCAGTGCAAGATTATCAATGTCTGTTTGTGTGAATGAACTCAGAACATGGTAGTAAGTATAAGAAACATACTATAATAAGGAATCCTGCTGAATAAATAAATGACAGAAGACTTTCAAATGGGGTTAATTTTGTCAGAATGGAATGTGGTTGTTCTCCTCCACAGGCATGGCTATCCCTTGTGCTGTCCTTACAAATAAAATGCTGCAAGGTGGAATCCTCACTGGATTATAGATGTCGCTCTTTGGGGAGCAGTCTTTGCTCCACACATAAGGCACAGACATCAGAGCCATGGCAAACAGTTTGAGCATGGCCCGAGTTTTGGCAATTGAAGAACCTGTGGGCTTATTACGTAAAATCTTACAGAGCTGTTCAGGTACACTCCCTTAACCTTTTCACTGCTAAACTTGAATTATCCAAGCAGCTTAAAAATAGCATCCTGGCTGAGCTTAAGTATTTTGCAAGGGCATTTTGCTGTAAAGAATCTCCACTGAAAATCTTAAAAACATATTTGAATTTTGAAGGCATTGGGTTAAATGCCTTCAAAATTGAATTAAATCAAGCACTCTTGATTTAATTCAATTTAATTCAAAATTTACCACAGAAGCAGTAATCTCCCCATTGATATCACATGGTTATTGTCTTACTAGGAAAAAAAAAATAGGAAGTATGCATGCTGACCACAAATCATGAAAATTCCAAATTGCATAATATCATGAAGAAAGTGAAACCATTAGACCAATTAACCAATAATGAAACAATAATGTGATAGCATGCAATAATATTGTTTGGGGGGGGGGGGGGTATGAAGTGGTATAGAGCGCTACAGAAGGCTCTCTTTTTCACCTCTTTCGGATAATATCTAAATTCACACACTGTACTTTGTACAGTGTTGGTGAATTTTACTTTGTACGCCATACAAAGCAAAAACAGGGAAAAAAACATAATATGTTTAGATTTTCAACTAACTTTCCTAAGAGAAATTCTTCAAAACTTCTACACATTGAGATCAATCACTAAAACAGGATGTACACCTACTGATAAATCCCTCAGACTGAAAGGAATACACTTCCCAACCTAGTTCTTCCCTCACTAACACACAAAAAAAACTCGCAGTAGCTATTGTGAAGGAGAAAAGGAGAGAGAAGAGATAAATATATCACAAATGTTGAATTGTGTAATGTGCTTATACTCCTCTGTTTCAAAAATATCAAACAATGGCAATTTCAAATTTAAAAGAATGATGGAGATGATGCAGAACATTTGAAGTACTGTATAAAAACACAGAGCAAGATTGTCAATAAAACATAATTTATAAGTGTCACAATTTTGATGAACCTTGATTTGAAAACAAATAGCAGTTTTGCATGTTATCTTTTAATTTAAATTATAAAAGAAAATTTGAAAATAATTCAACAAGGAGAGAGATTGGCTTGTTTCTATTTATTCAGCAATGAAAAGGTTAAAAGATGCTAGATTTTGTTGATGTTAAATGCAAGAATATTTCTGGTGAATAAGACTACTATTCACACATATAAGAACACATCTAATAGCAGTCACGTCCTGATCTGGTCATCCAAAATATTAAGCAGAACTAATTCTGATATTATGTCATGAATTTGTTTAAAGTTTGTGACATTGCTAAATGGGTATTCCTACCAATGGACACAACATAAAAAAAGTTGCATAAAAAAGTGGTTTTTAATCAAAATTTCTACAAGAATGTCTGTCACCTATGTAATTTTTTTTTACTGTTTTAGAAGAACCTGTCAACCTTTCCATATTTTTCTGGATAAAGAACAATTATTTCTTTACTATTGCTTGGCATTTACCTAACCTATTATTATTATTACAGGCAACTCCAAGGAGTCGATAGACTCATCGAGGGCAGCCCTAATATCATGTCAAGAACAACTATTCGACATTCACACAGTATCTATCATACCTAGCCTTGAATTCATTCACAGTCATGGCACCCACAACAGACTCTGGCAGCTTATTCCACTCATTCATCACTCTCCAAGTAAAAAACCTAGCTCTAACACCCTTGCTAACCACACTCTTGATCAGCTTCCATATATGGCCGCTAGTCCTCCCACCACCAGTCCTATTCTCAAAAATATCTTCTGAATTAATCTTATAGAAACCCTTCAGTAATTTGAATGTCTCAATCATATCACCCCTTTTCTGCCTATCAACCAATTTCTGCAATCCACGAATCTTCAACATGTTCTCATAAGGTTCATTCCATAGACCTGCTATCATCTTGGTCACTCGTCTCTGGATCCTCTCCACCTCCTCCCAATCAAGAAGAAACCCTGGTGCCCATATCTGGGCACAGTAGTCTAGATGGGATCTTATCAAGGCTCGACAGAGGAACAATAACTTGTTTGTCTCTGCTTGTTAAAGTATTTTTCAGCAACCAAGTGATTTGATGAGCTGATTTAGCCACTTTTGCGATGTGCCCCCCCCCCCAAACTTCAACTCCCTATCCACTTACTCCCAAATCCTTGGCCTCGTCAATCTCCTGGAGTACAGTTCCACCAATGTGATATACTGCTGCTAATTTCATCCCAAAATGCATAACCTTACACTTTGCCACATTAAATTGACATCCATTCTCCTTAGCCCAGTCCTCTAAACTATCCAAATCATCCTGCAAAATTTTGACATCCTGTGCACTCACTATTGCTCTACCCAACTTCGCATCATAAGCAAACAAATGAACACTTCCTCTCAGATCCTTTCCTATATCATTAATGAACAAATTGAACAGTGGTGGTTCAAGAACAGAATCCCTGAGGCACACCACTAGTCACAGGCCATCTGATTGGCCTGTGACTAGTGGTGTGCCTACTCCTGAAAAAACCACTCTCTGATATCTCTCCATCAACCACCCTCTTATCCATCTCATGAACCCTATATCCATCCCCATATGATTCAGTTTACTGATTAAAATTCCATGTGGTATCCTGTCAAAGGCCTTAGCAAGGCCTTTGATAGGATACCACAGGCCTTAGCAAGGTCCAGTAGAATAACTGTAAACCCATTACCCTTATCCAGTTCATCCGTCACTGTGTTATAAAACATAAGCAAGTCACTGCGGCATGATCTACCCTTCACAAAACCATGCTGTCCCCCATACAGCATCCCATTTTCATCTATCCAATCCTGTAATTTCCTCTTGAGTATTTTCCCCTAGACCTCCACAATGATTCCTGATATGCTGAACGGTCGGTAATTTACAACAGCAGTCTTGGAACCTCCTTTATGCAGTGGAACTATTTTCCCCTCTTTCCACCCCCTCAGGACTAACCCAGACCCGAGACTCAAATTAAACAAAATGGTCAAGGGCACTGACAATTCTTTAGCTGCTTCACGTACGACACAAGCTGGTATACCATCCAATCCCACAGATGTATTGACATTGAGGTTTTGTAATAGACTATTCACCTCCACTTCATTCACCACAATTCATGTATAAGCTATTGGTTCATTCACTCCTGTAATGTCACCACCTGGATGATATACTCTTGCAAAGTGCTCGCTCAGTAATTCCACTATATCAACTGATTTGGTTACCTCGCTACCATCGGCATTCTTTAAAATCATTCTGCCATATACATTTTTTCTTTTACTTGCAACATATTGAAAAAACTGTTTGGAATTCTCTTTAGCCTGCATGGCTAATGTTCTTTCATAATCCGCTACTACAGAGTGAACAATAAAGAATTATAACTTTTTTTTTTTTTTTTGTAGATTATAATTATCTTATTGTGCAAAATTATCATGGTTGATCTAAGGATTATATAATGCAGGAATCAATCTGCTCTAAGAACCAAATACAGAACTCTACAAGACTTGATGATGATGAAATCATCCACTACCTAATTATATTTTATCTTTTGTTTCTTAAATCAGTTATTTTTTCAGAACCTTTTTAACACAGAAGTGTTAAAAAGTCTTATTTTAGATTCCATGAAATAAGTGAAGGAAAGATAGGGAAGGAAATATTTGGAAAGAGTTTTCATTTCAGGACATCGCTATCCACAAAGAACCATATCCAACTATTCAGCAAGCAATAAATGTACTCAGAAGTGGAACACCAGGGATATTCTAGACATGATATAATCTGAGGAATCACTTAAGGGTGAAAGATGTTAAGCGTAAAAGAGCTTAACATCTTCTTTTGAAGAAAAGGCAGAGTTAAGATTACTGGTAAGCACCTGCTGCAATTCTGTTCAGGATATAGATTAGTCATTACTAATGCTGTTCCAAAATAAAGAGGTGCACAAATTCACATGGAGAGAAGACAAAAGCAAGTTTTATTGATTATATTACTATTCACAGTAATATCTTCGCAATGGTTCATGACACAAGTGTCTAGGGATCTGAAATAGGAACACATCACCACTTAGTTGTGAGCAGAATAAAAATTATCACTTCATGTTGAAAAGTATTGTAAAAAGTTTTAAAAACATCAGAGTTGAACAGCTTTCAGAGGTGAACTGTTGAGTCAAATATAGCAAATATTATTTAAAAAAAAAAAAAACTGAAAGCATTTGCAGACAAGACCAAACCTTGCAGACTGAGTGGCAGATTCTGAAGAATTCTTTCAAAATTTTAAGGTTACACGGTGATCAGCATTCATATTTATGAATTTAGGGACATAAAACACACGTGTTGAAAAGATTATTTTACTGATTAATAATAAAATAATAACTTTACGTTTAGACCCCTGTATTGAGGTCATCTTCAGAAGGATACATGTGTGTAAGAACAAGCTACATGCTGTTGCACTCTATACAAGTAAATTACATCTACGTTGTTAACTAATCTTTTTTCTTAGCCTGCCCTCCAGTGAAAAAATAAAATAAAATAAATAAATAAAATAAAATAAATAAATAAAATAAAATAAACAAAAATAAAATAAAAACTACAATAAACTCTGCTAAAGTCCTCACGCATTCTAGAATTATTCTGGAATTATACAGTTTATATTGTTATATTACGATTATCTTCTGGATTTGTACAGTACAGGTTGCTATTGAATGTTCAGAAAAAAAAAAAAACTTCACCGAGTCTTCTTGTATTGAGATTTTTCTTCGTGGTTGCTATGAAGGTTGTAGATGGGTCCTCCACATTCTTGGAATTGTTAGACCATCAATACAAGAAGACTTGAAGTTTTTTTTTTTTTTTTTTGTGTGATAAAAGGACCTCCCAGATGAGTCTTTGACTCCATGAGGTCTTGGGTAATAATAACAATAATAACAATAATATTTATTTATCGATCTCTGGCACGGGCAAGCGGGTTTTTCCTCCCGGAAACTCGGGTTTTTCGTCCCGTAAACTCAAGAAAATCGACCGTAGAACCCACATTATTTCAGACATTAAATATATTGTGTTAGGGTTAGGGACCACGAGATGGCGGCACATTTGAGCCGTCTCTCTTCACTGTGTACCGCTTAATTAGTGATAGCCTTGGGCCATCTATCTCTGATTGGGTACCAGTGGTGATTAAACTGCCCACTCAGTCTCCAAAAGTTAGATAGGGCTAGATGGCCTCGCCTACTCCCCATATACGGGAATAAAAAGGCGTTAGCTGATTTTTTTGATTTGATTATTTTATTTATTTATTTAATTTTTTTTTTTTTTTCACTAGAGGGCAGGCTAAGAAAAATGATTAGTTAACAACGTAGATGTAATTTACTTATATAGAGTGCAACAGCATGTAGCTTGTTCTTATACACATGTATCCTTCTGAAGATGACCTCAATACAGTGGTCGAAAAGTAAAGTTATTATTTTATTATTAATCAGAAAAATAATCTTTTCAACAGGTGTGTTTTGTGTCCCTAAATTCATAAATATGAATACATATATATTTGTTAAAATAAAAGTATTAATAACGAAAACAAAACAAAATTATATACAAAAAATATGAAACTTCGAAAAGATATTGCATATTTGTATGTTGAAGTTCCTGGCTTCAGATCACCTGCATTTTTTTTTTGAAAAAAGTATCCAGTGTTAACTACCTACATTTTCTTTTTCTTTCTTTAAAGAGTTCAGTGTAAGGTTGAATAGATACGATTACACTCCTTTTTACGTTCGCACTCCGTTCCCAATGGTGGTCCATTTCGCAGAGTTCATCAGTAAATGTCTCTACGATTGCAAGGATATGCTGTAAATCGGCCATTTTTATATCTCTAAGAGGACTTTCTTCGTTTTCTTTCTCCTCCTTTGGATGTTGACTTAATTGTTTGGCTAATTCTTTTAAGTCTTCATTGGAAAGTGGTTTATCATGGCTCTCTAAGATTTCTGTCACATCTTCAGTTGTAATATTGTCCAATCACACCTCTGACGCAAGCTTGGTAACATCTTCAATAACATTCTCCTCTTGCTCTAATTCCTCAAAGTCATGCATAAATGCTGGAAAATGTTTTTACCATGCTCCTTTTAAACACTTTGCTGACACTTCGTTCCAAGCTGCCTTGATGTTGTTAATGCCCTTCAAAATATCGAATGACTGCCAATAATCTTTAATAGTTATTCCTGAAGTGTCCAAGACTCTTACCATTTCCATAAATGTTATACGGAGGTAATAGGCTTTGAAGATTGATATAATCCCCTGATCCATCGGTTGCAAAAGCGATGTTGTGTTTGGGGGCATGTAAACAACCTTGACATCCAATGGTGTTCTTACTTCAGCAAGGTTTTGAGGATGTCCAGAGGCATTATCCAAGAGAAGCAATGCCTTGGCTGGCAAATCATTTTCTTTACAGAAGGCAAAGCACGGTAGGACAAAAATAATTAGTGTACCAATCTATAAAAACGTCTTGTATAACCCAAGCTTTCTTGTTCCATTTCCAATAGACTGGCAGCATGGCTTTTAGACCCTTGAAGGAGCGAGGCGTCTGTGAATGGTATGCCAACATTGGTTTAAGCTTCAAAGTTCCGGAAACATTTGCACCCAACAAAAGCGTAAGTTCATCTTTTGCAGCTTTAAAACCTGGAGCGGAACATTCTTCACAGGAAATGAAGGTGCATGATGGATTTTTTTCAGTAGAGCCCAGTCTCATCAACATTAAAAATGAGATCAGGAGGATAACTTCCTTGTTCTACACAGTCTTGAAATTCTTTAGGAAAAGCAGCCGCTCGCAACATCTGCACTTGCCACCTCACCACATAATTTGACCATGGCACTTACTTTGAGACTTAAATCTCATGAACCAACCTTTGCTTCCTAAAAATGTTTCTTCACCTCCATCTGTCTTTTTAAGATTCTCAAAAATTGTTTTTGCTTTCTCAGTTATAACAGCCTGCATCAGAGGAATGTGTTTTTTCCTGATTCGTCATCCACCCATAATGATAATAACTTTTCCATTTTTTTATGAAATTTACCCCTGCTATAACTTATGTTTTGCATTTAGTACTACTGTAGATTGTTGCGCAGACTGTTTTATTCTATCTGCATTTTTCATAATTATAGTAACAGCCAATGGAGGCAAGTTCATACTTCTACAGGGATAAGCACGTGTCTGCCCCTCTTCCATTCTTCGAATCACCTCCATCTTCTTTTCAAATGAGATTGATTTCCACGCCTTCTTAACACCAAGTTCTGCCAACTTTTCTGCACTTCTTTTAACATTCATGGTATGTAATTATCAATTGTATGTATGTTATCAATTTAAATATGTATGTATGTAAAAAAAAATTAAATAAAACAATTAGGTAGATTCAACAGTAAAACTAAGTTTGATACGTATATGTTATAGTAATTCTAGTAGCAAGACTTATACGTTGGTCATACATAACTGGTAATTAGCTTACGGAATTAACAACGCATATGAAGGATATTAATTAAAGGCAACTTTAATGAATAACTTCTATATTTCGGCAACGTCACGTTGCCATCTTCGGGAACATAAAAATATGGTATGTGTATGCAGGCACTAACAAAAGCAAATGAGGAAGAAGGCGAGAAACTAATATTGTTCCTAAAGTCCTAATGGTGCCCTCTGGTGGACTAATTTTGTTGTCTTGGCCGTTTGGCTGAAGTTCTCATAATGTAAGTCTCCCAAATTTGGAGTAGTTTCATGCAACCAAATTTGTTGAGGTTTGGAACGTTTTTTAGAGCTGCTGATGATTCCTTGAATAATCTTTCATACGTAAACTTGCTGCGGTGTATAATTTTAGTTTTCTTCCAACGAATTCTATGGTGGGTATCTAAGGCATGGTGGGTATCTAAGTGGGCTGAGTTTTTTTTTTTTTTTTTTTTTTTTTTTTTTTTTTTACGTGTGATGGTGTGCGAGTGTTTTGGATAAATGTTTGGCTAATTTATATGTGGGGGAATCAATGCCATCCACTATGGGATGTAATGGCACATTTTGTTTATATATTTTTGGGTGTGCCATTACGTCCCATAGTGGATGGCATTGATTCCCCCACATATAAATTAGCCAAACATTTAGCCAAAACGCTCGCACACTATACTGGCAACACACCATCACACACAAAAAACTCAGCCCACTTTAAAGCCACTATAGAAAACCTCTCATTCCAACACACTGACATAATGGTCATTTTTGACGTCTCCTCCCTATTCAATTATGTCCAACTCAAAGAAACCTAGATCCAAGCCAAGTTTCCTCCCGATATATCAGCCCTATTTCAGTTCACAATGAACTCAGGCTATTTTGTTTAGCAAGGAAAATTCTACAAACAGATAGAGGAGACATCCATGGGTTCACCACTTTCCCCACCCTTGGCCAATTTCTTTATGGAGACCTTTGAAGAGAAAGCCTTAAACTCGGCCCCACAAAAACCCATTATTTGGCTTCGATACATGGATGATGTGTTCACTATTTGGCCACATGGCTCAGATACACTCCACTCCTTCCTAACACACTTAAACAACCAACACCCTACAGTCCAGTTCACCTTAGAAAAAGAAGAAAACAACACCCTCCCCTTCCTAGACACTTTAATCACTCGCCAGCTTGATGGATCTTTGGTTTTCTCTGTTTACAGAAAACCCACCCATACTGACAGATACGTTCACCAGCAATCCCTCCCCCCTCACAACAATATGGGATTATAAAAACACTATATAACAGGGCAAAATTAATCAGCTCAGATGACAAGGCCCTAACTACTGAACTAAACCACATCCTCAACACTTTCTTAGCCAATGGCTATAACCCCCAAAAAATACTAAAACCAGTAAACCACAACCCCCCTCCACAGTAAAGATTACACCAAATCTATCACCATCCCCTACATCCAGGGCACCTCTGAGAAAATATCCAATATCCTCAAAAAATACGACCTTACTTCTTGTTACAGACCATATAAAAAGTTGGCATCCCTTATCCGCTCTGCCAAAGACCAACCACTTCCCCTAGACCTACCTGGTGTATACCAGGTCCCTTGCAACTGCAAATTGTCCTACTTTGGCCAAACAGGCAGGACAGCAAATATCAGGATTTCAGAACACAAAGACTACATCCAGTTTCACCAGGAGAGCCACTCTGGCCTGGCAGACCATGCCTTAGATACCCACCATAGAATTCGTTGGAAGAAAACTAAAATAATACACTGCAGCAAGTTTAAGTATGAAAGATTATTCAAGGAATCATCAGCAGCTCTAAAAAATGTTCCAAACCTCAACAAATTTGGTTGCATGAAACTATCCCAAATTTGGGAGATTACATTATGAGAACTTCAGCCCAACGACCAAGACAACAAAATTAGCCTGCCAGAGGGCACTATTAGGACTTCAGGAACAATATTAGTTTCTTGCCTTCTTTCTCATTTGCTTTTGTTAGTGCCTGCATGCACATACCATATTTTTATGTTCCTGAAGATGGCAACGTGACGTTGCCGAAATATAGAAGTTATTCATTAAAGTTGCCTTTTATTAATATCCTTCATATGCATTAATTCCGTACGCTAATTACCAGATATGTCGTAGTAGCTCGGTAAAAACTCAAACACCAGAGTGCCTGATAGCATCATTTCTCAGTCAGACCACATTACAGTAAGAAACCATGCGCACACATCCGGCGTTATTGTGAATCGCCCTAAATTGAATCATTGTAAACCGAGGGCTGCCTGTACTGTATTTAGTATCAATGCTATGTTGGGCCAGACCAGACTTTTAAGATTTTAGGTATTCAATGTAGTTCATTAATTTTCCACAGTATGTCAATGTAATTGACACTGTGGAAAATTAATGCTAAAGACAGAGAGGTGACAGTTTACCTTTTGTAGATGGTAACAGATGAAAAATCTCTCTCTCTCTCTCTCTCTGTGCCCCCCACACACGAGATTCTCATCTTATGTAAATATCAAAAATAGTCTTTGTTTTTAAATAGTATTATTCTAGCAAACGTCAACTGTTTTCAATTGGTAAACTGATTGCTGTATTTACCTTTCTTTCTTTGGATTGCTCGGTATTTCCACAGATTGATGTACTGTTAATTTCCAATTCTAATTAATAAGTGTCAAGGAACGAGAGGTCAACAAAAAAAAAAAAAACTTAATGTGGTTTATGGTAAAGAAAATTTAACTTGGTAATTTGTGATAAAAATTTAGACAAATCTATCAGACTAATCTCAAAATAAAAGTACTAGGCAGTTGTATGATCAATTTAAAGAAACTCCGGAAGTGAAGAGAAACTGACAGAGTATGTTTGAAAAACATACCCACAAAATGTTTGAAAACTTTTCAAAAATATGAGTGCACTGTCAGCTGTTTTTATAGTCTCAAGAAATTAACTATCTACATACATTCAAAGACATACATTCTTCAGTCAACTGTTCACAAAGATCATATATATATATATATATATATATATATATATATATATATATATATATATATATATATATATGATCTTTGTGAACATATATGTGGGGGGGATGTGGGGGGATGATTAAAAAAAAAAGCATAATTGAATAACAACAACATTTCGTCCAACAAGTATTCAAATACTTCAACTAAGCTCTCTAGGTATTTTTTTTTATGCATAAAAAATGGATGCAAGGGTGCATATGCATGCAATATGAAATATTCTGATTGCAATTACTAATCCAAAAAAAGCTGCATCAAAGTTAATGCTCAATAGCAAGTTAAAATTTTTCAGCATTTCAAGTTAAAATGGATTAAGTTATCAAATGACAAAGTGTATTCTAGATGTTGTGCAAATCTTTGTGCTAGTTATTTTGTTAAACAATATGGAGAACTTATTAAAGAAAGAGCTATATGGCTTCATTTTGGCAATGTAAAATAAATAGAAGTAGGGGATATTAAAGATCCAAAAATATTTCAAGGTCAACTATATGTAGAAACTTTGAAAGTTTCAAAAATTTGATCATAAGCTTATGAGAATACAATCCTCGGCACCAGAATTGCCTTAGCTTGGCAAAAAATAAAGCAATTCTTAAGGTTACTTAACACGTTCACTGCCATGCTACTTCGGCATAGTCTGTTCCCGTACGCCAAGCAATTTCACTTCTTCAAGGTCAGTACGGTAATCTCGTTGCCGGCGGTAAGCGTCATACAAATATACTCGTAGTTGGCTTGTGCAGAGCATATACTATCTATGAGAATACACAGTTTTGATGCTAGCTCCACAAGCCAAGCATTTTCACTTCTTCAAGGTCAGTACAGTAATCTCGTTCCCAGCGGTAAACGTTATACGAGTATACTCGTAGCTGGCTTGTGTAGCTGGTTTACCAACTACGAGTATACTCGTAGTTGGCAGCGAACGTGTTAAGTGTTGGTATATTCCCCTTTTATTAATGCTTTGAACCTTTTAGATCTTTAATATCTAGTATTTCTATTTATTTCACACTGCCAAAATGAAGCCTTATGGCTCTTTCTTTACTGATTACTATTACCCAATGCCCAAGAGTTCACTTATGAAAAATACAACTCTCTGACATAGGATTGCTTTGGTACTGAATGAGGGTTTGTGCCCTCTTTTTCTCTGGTCTCTGAAAAGAGCAAACCAGTCCAAAACAGCTGTCAGGCCAGTGAAACCTTCATCAAAAACACTAATAAAAGGTGAATATTCAGATGCCTGTGTAGAATTTGTCTTTTAAGTAGTGCAAGCTATGATAACTCCAATGCCAAGGATTGTATTTTCATAAACTCGCTGATCAAATTTTCAAAAGTTTCAAAATTTCTACATATATTTCTATTTGTAATAAGGTTGGATCTTTTATCCTTTATTTCTACTAGATATGGAGGACAACTTCTATTATAAACTATGGACTGAAATGGTGAGTTAATTTTTATACATATTTTTTGGAAACTCACATACCTGGAGCACTTTGATGACATGTTATTTCATGCAACCATTGATATATATATATATATATATATATATATATATATATATATATTTTTTTTTTTTTTTTTTTTTTTTTAACAATTTCAGACTTTGATTTGGGATAATCTTGATTTCTAACATTTATTTAATATTTTGTATGGTCAAAAAGAAAAGAATTAGTTTCCTTCAGTTATAATCTGAGTGCATTAGAATGGTGTATTAATGTTATGCACTTTTTGTAAACTTACATATGTGAGGCACTCTAATAACAAATATAATTCTGACTGATTTCAAGCATCCAAGTTATTTTTTTTTAAATAACCTGAGACTTTGTTTTGGGAAATCTGGCAGATCTGGGCACCAGGGTTTCTTGGTGATGAGGAGGAGGTGGAGAGGATCCAGAGGCAACTGACCAAGATGGTAGCAGGTCTATGGAATGATCCTTATGAGAGCCGGTTGAAGATTTGTGGGTTACAGAAACTGGTTGATAGGCAGAAAAGGGGTGATATGATTGAGACATACAAATTACTGAAAGGTTTTTACAAGATTAATTCAGTGGAAATTTTTCAGAACAGGTGTTGGTGGGAGAACTAGGGACCATCCATAGGAACAGAGTAAGAGTGTAGTTAGGAAGAGTGTTAGAAATAGGTTTTTGCTTGGAGAGTAGTAAATGAGTGGAATAGGTTGCCAGCATCTATTGTGGGTGCCATGACTGTGAATGAATTCAAAGCAAAGTATGATAGATACTGTGAATGTTGGATAGTTCTTGACATGTTGTTTTTCTGGGAACCTTTTCTTCATCATGCTTCTCCATATCTCTTTTCTTGGGACTCTATCAAGGTGTTTTTTTTCCAAATGAACAAAGACCAGAAAGAGTTCTATGATGCTCTTCTGGTACCTTTCTATAACCTGTCTTAGAGCAAAAATGGCATCAAAATGGCTGGGGAAACAACCATGTATAAATCCAAATTGCTCTTCACCAGTTTACACCAAGTTGCACAATCTCTTCTCAATTGCCCTTTCCCATATCTTCATAGGCTGACGCATGAGTCTAATTCCTCTTTCATTACTTCAGGATTGAATATCACCTTTGTGTTTATATACTGGAACCACTATACTCTCTCTCTCTCTCTCTCTCTCTCTCCATTCCTCCAGCATTTTCTCATTTTCAATGATTCTCTTAAAATAAGGTCAGGCCCAATTCACTTAGATGTTAAGACTTCTATGAGGATGTTATCAGGTACAACTGCCTTCCTGTCTTTCATCTTTGTCAGTGCTTCTTCCACATCTATTCTTCTCATGTTAGGAATTAGCCCTATTACCAGATCACCTTAATATTTTTGCATACTCAGGATCTTTGGTAGTATAGTGGTCAGTATCCCCACCTGTCACGTGGGAGACTGGGGTTCGATTCCCCGCCGGGGAGGATATTTTTTTTGTTACCCCCGTTGTGCAATCAGTTAGCGTGTTTGGCTGCTAATCAAAAGGTTGGTGGCTCAAGTCCACTCAGGAGCAATTTGAGTTTTCTCTTGTCAGTGGCCTGATTGGTTTGACAGTACCAGTTCTCATCTGATCACTGAAGTTAAGCAAACCAGAGCCAAGTTTGTACTTGGGAGTGTGACAACCTGGGAACTCGCCCTGATTGGCCAAGTAGTTAGCATACCTGCTCACCAGCCAAAAGGCTGCCGGTTCAAATCCCACCATGGGCTTGTGATTGTCTTTGAAAATACTAGTGGTGGTGGTCGGAAGTAAATGCCGTTGGTGTAGATGATGTGGTTCGTTGATGGAGAGTTGTGGAGTGGATGCCCTCCCTTGATGAGTCTTTGGACTCCCTGGAAGTGTCATGTAATAATAATAATATTCCGATTTACTTCATTCATTTATTTCTCAAAATACTCGTTCCAACTATTTAATACATCCATTTGTTCATACAGTACCATCCTCTCCCATTATCAATACTGGCTTGGTATCTTTCCTTTTCCTGAAGGCCCTTTGACTCCTTACTCATTATTCAAGCTATCACAGGTTAATACAGGCTTCAGCTTTAGTTCATGACAATGCTCTCCTTGCCTTTTCTTTGCTTCTGTATGATTCTATTCTGGTACTCTTGTCACCCACTTTATCCCACTTAAGATTGGTCATTTTCTTTTCCCTAATAGTTTTGTACCTCATCATTCCACTAGGCCCAATTCCACTAATTCTATTAGGCCAAACAGGAATTATTAAGGAAAAACAGCTTCCCAGTATTATGGAAGTTGTTCATTTTATTATCTCATTTTTCAACAATCATTTGTTGTGTTGGAAAAAGTGCTGATTCACTTTTGATGAGGTCATTCTTTTTCCGACCCAACATAAGGTAACGTCAGAAAGGATGGATAAGGACATACTTATGCCCCCAGATGGAAAATGTGCCTATTTATGATCTAGAACGTGTATATATTCAGTTTTGTAGATATTAACTAATGTTAGAGAAGCCCATAACTTGAACAGAGAATGTTTGTAAATTATTTTAAGATAGGAAATACATGTAAAATTGCTAAAAAAGATGTATATAAGTTGATACAAGTATTAGACCATGTCAAAGACAGTTCGGAGCAGCGGTAACCAATCGGCTGCCGCCATATGCATGACGACACCACCAAGTGAGGGCACTGTTTTGTGGTATATAGGCTTTGGCGGGGAATTCAAGCTTTTTTTTTTTGTCTGTTCCTGGTTTCCTGAGCGGCAAGCTTTCACAGCTGAGTAGCTGTGAAAGCCTGCCGCCATGCGCGGCAAGAGTTTCCCCTTTGCTGTACATACCACGCGGATCATAGCTGCAGCTAAAATGCAACCAGAGTTCTAGAAGAAAGGGCCGCTGGTGAATCAACACCAGTGTACAAGTCAGTGAAGGAGTGTTCTTTTCGAGTAGAACAAAAGAATAGCGGAGACGCCATTGAAGAAAATACGGTGAGGAGATCCGAGAATCTAACTAAGAAGGTCCTAAACCCACCAGATAAAGCAAGAACAGTAAGCTGAAACCTTTTGTATTAAGATAGAGTAACCAGAGAGGAATGAGAAACTGAACGTTGAGAAAAGAGCCAATTTCCGTGTTGTGCTTAAAGAACTGTCTTCCTTCGGACATTTTGTCTACAAGCGGCATCTTAGGCTCGAGCCGAATAGGAAGCCGAGGCTTTGGACTGTTTATACTAGAAGAAGAAAATTAATGTTATTATGTTGAGTTTAGATCTGAATGCTAGCTAAAATTCTGGGGGGGGGGACAAAGTTGAATATAAGAAGGATTGTTATCTCATGCAAAATTTGCCAGACGAAACACGTCTGATATAATCCATGCCAGGATTGTAGAATAAGCTTGTATATATATGTATTTTCTATGTATGATAACTGAGCAGCTAAGTACAAATTAACAGAGTCTGAGAATAGGTATATAAGGAAGAGTATGATTTTGATAATATATGAGATTATAGAGTAGAATCTTTTGGATGTGTTAATTTAAGATAGGGGGGAAGCTCAGACTCTTTTTTAGAATTGAAAGTTTGACTAAAGTGAATCTCTCTGTTTTGCCAAAATAAATGTATTTCTTATATTTAAACCAAATGAGTCTGTCATGTTTCTGTGGATTGAATTACCGCTTGAAAAATCACGAACCGTGCATTAGAGGGAAATCCATTAGTAATTAAAGAAACGGGACCACGACTGCAAACCTCTTGATCCCTGCATTCTTTTTTCATAGTAATCTAAGATGGTATATCAGAATTCAGTTGCCAGCTGGCGCAGTCATAAAATAACTATAAATTTGTCGGCAAACGAAATAACTGATAATAACATAAGATAAAGGATAAAAGGATAAAACAAAACTTAAAGATAATAACACAAAAAAATGAGAGAAATCAGAGATATAACACATTGCTTGTACATTTTTGACAAACTGTTCTCTAGAATCATTTTCTCCCAGCTTCTGCGATCTTGTTTTAATGATCCCTTTCACTTGCTTGTATTCTACTCTTTTACTTCCACTTGGCATCTATGCTGCCACTGCCTCTCCTGGTATTACCTTACGATCATTTACCTCTTTCATATGTTCTCTTCTACAGAGCATATAGTCCTCGTGGGAGCACCTTTCCTTCCCTTCCCTCAGTTATGTGTACCTGTGATTTCGTGGTTTGCTATAGAAGGTATCCAATATAGCAAACTTCCCTGCCATTACAAAATCATAAAGTCATAATCAAAAATTAAAATCACTCTCATTTCTCCTTGCAATGACTGCATATCTTCTCTACATTGTCTTCCAGCCTTCATTACTTTCTCCAGTGTGGCCATCAAGATCACCACACACACAACAATCCATTCCCTACTTTGTAATCTGTTTATTGTACATCCTAGGTCTCTCTCTCTCTCTCCAAAAATTTTATTTTTCACCTTCTTCACAACCAAATTGAAGTGCACATGCAGTCAGAATTTCATTGCAATTATTCTATCCGATTTCCTATTCACTTCTAATACATTTTCTTTAAGTTCCTGTTAAGTGCAATTTCTACTCCTTGGGCAATGAATTCATCTCCCACCTAAAGACAATCGACAAACATTCATGCCCATGGAGAGATTCAAATCTGCAGCCTGTTGGCTGGAAGGTGGTTCAGATCTGGTATTGTATTCTTCTCAACATAGAAATTATCCCTGTTGAATTTATTACTTCTGTAATATGTCTCTTGAACTACAATTCTGCATACTATAACACCTGGATGCACTGTCTCCTCGGTCTGTCATCCTACTTCAACAGCCTACACTTCTCCTTTGACCCCCAATAAGTATTCTCGCATTTAAGAAGCAAGCCTGAAAGGAACAATACACTGAGGACATTCCTTATTACTCATCCAAGCTTTCACAATTATCAAAAAGGGAGATTGCAAATACTCTGACCTTTCATTTTCAAAATATAAGCAACTAGAGATAAATACTAGGAAACACCATCAAATTTTGAAGTTTTATATCATCAAAACAGGCTCGTCTGCAGAAAAACACTGCAAATTCCCCAAAATATAAAAACAAATAATTCTGGGATCCATTTACAATCTCTGAATTGAGAGATGCCTTGGAGAGACTAGAATAAACATCTTATGTCAAAGTTGGTCATATGACTCCAGTGCAATGAGGATTGCAAGGCAGTCATTTTAATTCTCAGCGAGACGAATATTGAGGCTGTTTTGAGAGCTCGTGGTACTTCAACACACTATTGCCAATGCACCGGTCACAGTGCATTTCTTGCCTTAGTGGAATGTATTGAAAATCGGTGACTGACAATCCCAATTTCGTGCAATGGTTGCTGTGGTTTCAGGAACCATCAGATAACATACAAGGAATTATGATCAAGCATCTTCCTTCCCTAGCTCAAGATTGGTTACTTTGCCTATACAACAATAGCCTAAAACAAGGAAAAGCTCCAAAAGACTGGAAGACAGCTAAAATCATACCAATTTTAAACTAACAAACCTCAAGACCAACCAGGAAGTTATAGACCAATTTCCCTGACTTCAATTCCAGGCAAACCGATGGAAAAAAATGATGCTCCAAGATTTGAATTACTATCTAAACAAAAATAATATACTACCATATTTTCAGGCTGCCTTTAGAAGAAATCACTCAACAACTGATCAACTTTTCTACTTAACCCAGTAAAATCAAGATAACTTCCAGATCAAACCTACGAAATCCACCATTGCGGCTTTTATAGATTTTAGCAATGCCTTTGACAAGGTGTGGAGGCAGAAACCCTTTTCCAAACTTTGTCATATTGGAATAGAAGGGAAAGTTCTAAACTGGATTTACGACTTTCTAAGAAATAGAGCAATTCGAGTTAGAATAAATAATACCGTTCCCAAGAAAGTGAAAATAAGACAGGGACTCCCTCAATGCAGCATTTTGAGCCCACTCCTTTTTTTTCCATCTACTTAAACAATTTAGATTAAAATATAAATAAAGAAACAAAGATAGCTATGTTTGCTGATGATTTGGTCCTATTCTCAGCTCTCAACAACTTAGAAACAGCAGAAGGTCACTTAAACAAAGCCATCAAAAGTTTATCTACATACTGTGAAAACTCAAAATTAACCCTACTAAATCAGAAATTTGTGTATTTACCATTAATAACCACCTCAGAAAGTGAAGACCAAAGATTAAGCTAAACAGTCAACTAATTACATTCAACGAAAACCCCAAACACCTTGTAGTTACTCTGGATCCATCACTAAGCTTCAATAAACATATCAACAATGCTGCAGTCAGAGCAAAAAGAAAACTAAATATCATGAAAAGTATCTCAGGTAAAGAGTGGGGAGTCAATGCTAAAACCTTAAAAGTCACATACATCTCTATTATCCGATCCATAATGGAATATGCTTCACCCATCTGGATGCAAAACATCACAAACCAGTTTAGACAATCTTATAAAAATTCAGAAAAATGCAGCTAGAATCATATGTGGAGTAAGGAATACAACTCCTGGAAAAATAGCAGAATTCGAATCCAACCTTGTTCCTTTAAAAATTAGGTGGCAAGAAAATCTTACTAAATTTGTAGAAAAAAAGAGCCAACCTTGCACAGCAACTTTTTAAAATGTGGCAACCAACAAATGAATAAAGAAAAACGACAATGCATAAAATCATGGAAAATAAAATTCCCCTGGATTGTCCAAATAAAATAGCCGACTACCCAGCATTTCCTCCAAATCAAGACAGGAAAAATATAGTTATTAAATTTGAAATGGGGAAACATGAGAAAAAAAGCCTAAAAAACCCGGAAATCTTGAGATCATTAGCTCTTTCAAAAATAACGGAATATGTACCTGACTCAATAAAGATCAACACAGATGGCTCCAAAAATCGAAATGGCAATTCTGGGAGTGGTGTACTCATCTATGTCTCTCAAAATATAGAACTAAAAACAACCAACAGGATAAGATGCAACTCATACCATGCAGAATTAATAACCATTAACACAACAATGCAACATTTGGAAAAACAAAATCCAAAGGAATTTATATTTTTCAGATTCCTTAGCAGCCCTTCAAGCTATTAAGAACTGCTACACTAGCCATCAAGAAAGAGACATAGCAAAAAACATAAACAAACCAAATAAGGATTCCGAAATAATTTTCCAATGGATTCCATCCCATGTGGGATTTGTAAATGGGATGGGGGGGGTGACTCTATTTATTTTATTGTTTGTATATATATTTTTTTATTTATCCTTTCTTATATATCTGCCCCTTCTTTATATCTCTAATTTATATATTTTCCTTAATTGGCTTATCTTATCTCTGCATCCACTCTATGTATACATGTTAATGCAATAAACTATTCTTACTTATCACTCTTTGGTATCTCTTTATGCTATTTTTATATCTCTTCCACACTCGCCTTCTTATGCTTTTAATCAGATAAATTTTCTGGTGTTCTTTGAACACCAGAAAATTTATCTGATTAAAAGCTGTGTCAATGATGTCCATTTTCTAGTAACAAGAAAATGTTGGACTAACGGAGCAATTTCTTCCCTCGACAACAGCTCCTGGCAAAGATTCATCAATTCGTCATCAAATATCTGCTTTGCCTGGCGGATCGGCTCCCATCATCTTTCTTTTAGATCACTGGCATGATTTCTCCTGAAGTCACATCCTCGATGGCTTACATCTGATGGACAACCGCTGGCGACTTCTCGATAACAACCTCTCGACAACTGATGAGGAACTCTTTCAACCGATACTCGATCTTCGGGCCAACACCTTTTATTCGCCTTCTTTCGTATCCCTGCACGAAGATATGGGACCCCGAACATTTCGGTGCAGGCCCTTGTTCTTCCACTGACGCTGACCCTTTCTTTGTTCTTCTCCTGTACTCCTCTAATCCTATTTGATTCGGGCAGCAGACATTCGTCTGAAGTTTGTCGGGTCGTTTAACACTGACCTTGAGTATTTACAGGTGCACTTCACAAACAATTTTTATGTCCGTATAAGGAGCCAACATATATGGTTTTCTGGTGGCAAGGCTTTGCCTTAGTTCAATACTATTGCCTTAGTTCAATACATTCTAGAATTTGTCTTAGGGCAGCAAGTAAGGACAATTCCCATAGGGATTATTTACATTAACAAACTTTTAAATATACACAGACATACAGGTTATAATCTTACTGGGCTTGACTTCTGTGAAAATTTATGTAAGGCTTTCTGGCATTATTAAGCTACATCAAATTTTCACAAAGGCCCACCCCCTTCATGAAAAAATTTTAAACCATGAAAATGGATGAAAATTTTTTAATATTGTGTTTCTGTGTCGTGAGTCATATATTCTCTGGATCGGACTATACTCAGGGTTGCCATCTAACTTAGAGCAGGAAAAGCCATCAGTCTGTTCTGTGGGTTCTTTCTGGAGTGACTGGTGCTATGACTTATTAGTTTCGGGCATTTTACCCCATCACGATACCCTGATCTCCTTCCAGTTCTTCTGGTGCCTGAGTAGTGGCTTCTACTCTTGCATATCTCTGTAACGTTTACTTCTATTACATTCCTTATATTTTTCATTGTGGCCTCTGTATCCTCCTTTTCATCTGCCGCCACCTTGACACTCATGATGTGTAAGATCTTTCCCCCATCTACCTGTGCAGTATCTCTACTAGCTGGGGAGTTAGGTAATGAATTTTCCTCATCCTTCTGATCCACAATCTTATTTTCCTTAGCCCCCCCCCCCTTTCCTAGCTAGGAATGGTCGTTTTCTGTGTTGACCTCATTAAAAATTTTGCCAGCATAATGCCTCTGACTACCTCTCATCCGGGCACACTGGTTGTATCCCGATATAGAAATCTCCCCTTCTGAAAAATCACATGAGAACTTGTGTTTCTTAAGAAAGTCAGTCCCAAGTACTATCTTTGCTATAGTACGAGAGGATTCCAGGAGAATTAATAACTCAGGTGAAACGTTTAAATTAAAGTCTGGCAACCACATGTTCACTTTTAATTTCTTCTAGGCATAGATGGTGGGGTCTGTTATTCCCTTTAACATGACAGGTGGCTTAAGTTTAGTGATATTGTCGGATACTCGGGATTGCAACTTCCTAAATAGAGATTAGCTTAATAATGCCAGAAAGCCTTACATCAATTTTTACAGATTAAAGGGAAATGAAACTGCAGATGAAGTAGCAAAAATGGTTGCAACATCAAGTGATACCACAGATTTTGATCTTTTTAAAACTACTCAAAAAGAAAACATAAAAAAAATAATTCTCCAGGACATGACTCAACACTGGTATTCAGCAGAAAAACCACGAGCTACCATCAACCCCAAATTTAACCGCCGTGCCACTACCATTTGGCCAGGTGGTTAGCGTATCCGCTCTCCGACCAAAAGGCTGTGGGATCGAATCCCGCCGTGGGCATGGATGTTTGTGATTGTCTGTGAAAGTACTAGGGGTGGAAGTCAGTGGTAATGGTGTTAGTGTTAGATGATGAAGGTTGGTAGAGTAGTGAGACAAAGAGTTGTAGAGTAGATGTCCTCCCTCGATGAGTTTTTGGACTCCCTGGAGGTGTGATATAATAATAATAATCTCTCGCCTCAAGATCGAGGAGGCATCACCAATGCACTTACTAAATTGTATGAATATTTCTAAATGTGAACTTTATAACAACCCAGAAAAGGTGCTAAAATACATGAATTTGACCTCTATGATCTGATGTAATAATACCATGGGATAATAATAATAAAAAAATTATTATTATCAAACAACTCTCTCTCTCTCTAAATTATTTAAAACATAGTCAATATACAAATTAATTATTAATTGGTAACTATTAAATATTATTTAATTAACTATTCTAAATTAATTGGTGCTCCACTGCTTACTTTCATTCTGTTCGACTCTGTCCCTCCATAGGCAACCATCTTACTATCCATTATCAACCACTGCAATTTATGAAAAACCCATGTGATGCAGTCAACTGTATTCAGGTTTAAAATGAAGTAATATTACAGTGTAGCCATTACTTTGGCCAACTCAACTGTTACTTTATTGCAAAATACAAACAGATTATTAAGACAAAACCGAAATACAATCATTTTGTGAAGTTTTATATCATTACCCATTCACTCCAGAATTTTTATCCAACTTTTCCAAGACTTACAAAAAACTGTCATATATGTAGCACTCCTCCATTTTAACAATAGGATTAACTACATTATCCTCTTTCCATCCCTTCAAAACCATGACAGTGTTACAACTAAAATTAAGCAACCAATTCCTCTGCACACTCCATTCACATATATATGTTGACGTACCATCCAACAGTGCTGTATATCGGCAATACCTTTAATAAGTCTAGCTTATTCACCTTGTTCTCACATCTACTCTTTTAGCATAACATTTCCATTCTGATGAAATACAGTGATGTAAAAGTTGTTCATTTTCTCTCTGCAGATTCATTTTCTTATAATTTGCATTTGTCAGAGGTATTCTTTAATAATTAATCATCCTTTTTTTTTCCCCACATAATAAAAGAGATTCCTACAATTTCCTCTGGCATGCGCAACTTATTTCTCTCTTATAATATAACCATGTGCCTTCATTTCATCATACTTTGCCACTCTCCTTGTAATCTATATAGTACATGCAACTTTCCATCATACTTTTTCTCCACATCATTATACAGAGTCCAAAAAAATGTATACATACTTCAGCAAAAGAAAAACCTGCAAAAAATTGCAATACTGAATTTATACAGACATAAAGGGATGAATACAAGTTACCTTTGACTTCTACAATTAATGACGTGCTCAAGGTGGTTACCATTAGCGTTCAGATACTTATTATTACGGCAAACTACTGCTTGGGCAATGTTGGTCAAAGTGTCCAGTGGGATTGCTGCGCATGCCGTTTCAATTTCTTTCCGAAGAGCCACCGTTGTAGCTGGTTTTCTACGATACACTACATCCTTTAGAGTCCCCATAGGTAGAAGTCCAAGGGTGTTAAATCACAAGAACGTGGGGGGGAACCCAACTGAACCTCTTTGTCCTATCCACTGTCCCTGCAAACTCTCATCAAGGTAAGCTCTCACATCTTGGTGGTGGTGGTGTGGTGGTGCACTATCTTGTTGGAAAAGAAATTGATCATTCCCATAGTGTGCATGAATGGCAGGTAGAATGGATGTGCATAGCATATCTAGGTACACTTGACTAGTAACAGTACCTTCAAAGAAGAATGGTCCTATTAAACCCCTAGATGACAAACCACACCAGACATTGAGCCCAAGTAAATTGACTGCCTTGTCCACATGAATGCCTGGATTTTCTTGAGCCCAGTAAACACAATTATGCCAATTCACTGTTCCATTAAGATTAAATTGTGCTTCATCAGACAAAAACATCTTCCTCACAAACTCCTCATCTACTGTGTTGAAACCACTCACAATAGTATATTCTTTGATCAGGATCATCTTCATTCATTGCATGTAATAATCTGGGATGTAAACTTTCCATTTAGCTGCTTTAAGAATGCACCGTATGCTTGACTTGCTAACTCCTGTCTCATGTGCAAGTTGCATGGTAGACTTCTGTGGTGAGCGTGTAAACTGTTTCAACACCATAGCCGAACTTGTTGCTATGTGAGGCCCCCCCGGATTTCCCCCCCCCCTTTTTTGTGCACATCACACACACACACACGGTGCCATGTGTCTCAAACTTATCACAAATAAGTGCAATTGTCAGGCATGTTGGAGGTTGTATTGTAAACTCACGCCTCCATTGTTGTTGAACTTCACCAACATTCTCAAATTTGAAATACCACTTTAAAATGGTCTTGCATCCCCCGAACGACAATTGTGCCTCAGCCATTTTGTTTGACTGTCCTACTGGTCACGTGTCGATGCTAGTATTCATGTGAGTAACAACAACTTTTGAGAGACTATCATACCACACATTGCTACCATAATCTGATTCAACTTTGGAAAACAGTCCACAGATGACATCTGTTAAATAGTGTATACATTTTTTTTGATGGACTCGGTATATTTATGCAGTTTTTAATTAATGATTTAGCAACTGGGAATCATTCTTAAGAGCAACTGAAAAACATAATGCACAATTTCATTCCCTCATATTGGAGGATAAACTGGATGAAAGCTATTCCATCCTATCTGTCCTTCCAATTCTAGGAATGAATCCACAGTGTCTATGAATGAAATTAAAATAATCTCCAAGTACTACTGATTTCTATTTCTTCCAATTGATTTCTCATCATATGGTATTGTTTCAAGCTGATTTTGAAGTTGTCATGGTTCTCACAGGTGGCATGCCTACTCACTATTTCTTGTACTTCTTAAGTGAAACGTGTATATTGTGACCACCTACCATCTCTTGAATGAGAACTGATTTCTATCTTTCTCCAACTTTTTTTTATGTGAATCTGACCCACAAGAGGTTGTAACACTATAGCGTATTAGTACTGTGAGTGGGATAGAGATTATTATTATTGCACCCTCCATGGAGTCGGCAGACTCATCATAGAGATAATCTTATTAATTAATAATCTTAATAATTAAAATCATATTAATAATTAGATAATCTACAAACCCTGCTATAGAAACTAAAAAAGAAACAACAGTTTAGTCATCCAACAAACAGGATGAAGAACTTACAGTGGGTAATGAAATTCATCTGTCATATAAAGACATTTGGTTAATGATATTTACTTTAAGAGTAATAGCATGGAAATGAAATGAAGATGTAGGATGTCCATCTCATTCGTGATTAAAGAATGTGATCACAAATGAGGAGATGGCCATCAGATCGAATACTCTTGATCCTTAAGTCCTCTCTGTCACATGTCAGTGAAGATAATTATTCCTCAGCCAGCCATCTATAAACTCCTTTCCTTCCTTCCTTTCACATGTTTTTTATAGTTGACATCCTTGTAGCTGAAACCTTCCATAAGTTCCCTAATATGTCATTCCCTAAAACTAATTTGTCAAAACACATTCATCATACTTCACACCAACAGATATATCTCAGTTTCCATTAAAACAATCTCCTTGGAAACAAATCTGAACATTAGAGAAAAAATTTCTCCACTGAATTAACTTTAATAATTAACTGTTTAGCTTAAGAAATATCTAATACACATTAATAAGTAAATTAATTCAATGCTGTTTAAATTAATCTACAAAACTAATGCAACTTACACATCCATCCTCGGTAAGCAAGTAGAATCCTTAGTAAATACTGGCGAACATACATCAAGATGGAAAAAAACGTAAATCCAACTACACAGGATATAATCACAGCTCTCAGAGTTTTAGGAATTCCTAAGAAACAAGGATGGTTCTGACAATCAGATAAGCAAATACAAAAAAAAATATAATTACAATGATTAATGAAAATAAATATAATATTTGCTGTGAAAATTTATGTTGCTGCAATAAAAACACCTTAACTCACAAAATGAAATTAACTTCCCTACCGGCGAGGTGGGTGAAACAGTGAGACCAAATGGCACTTCTTATCCACGTTATACAATGGATGTTACAGAATTGTATCCAGATTTAGCTTTACCTCTACACACGTCATGGCCGGCTGGTGGGTTAAAAGAAACATGGTTTAGTTAAATTTATTTAATATTTTATAGATAATATTTCTCTAACATAACACAAGCATCCCTCAAGGGAACCTGAAAATCCCTAGATGGCAAATCCCTGAGTGGCAGATAGGGAAATCCTCTGAGATATGAGCAGTAGGAAGGAAATGACATACCTCCAGTGGACCAAAAGGCAACAGCAATAGCATAGTACATCTGATCCATAGTAGACAGTTGGAAACAGCATCAGTTCCCCATGTTATGGGCAGCTGAATGAACCATTAAGGTTGGTTGGATGAGTGTCAATGCACTGAGCATAAAAATGAAACAACTGAAATTTATTGCACCATGATCGTACAAAGGGAAACGTACAACACACTGGCTCAGATGTTGCTTGGATAAACAAGGTCTGTGTAATCAACTGAGTGACTTAAGTTGGATCAGCAAGTCAACTACTGAAAGAAGCACAATGAAAGTAAAATTAGCGAGAGGCATATTCTCAGTAAGAACATGAAATGTCCATATTTTACGGGCTCCTGGAAAGCTAGATTTGCTTTGCAAGGAGATAGAGCAATACTGTTACATCATCCTTGGATTAGCAGATATGTGCTTGATAGAGTCCAGGGAGATGAACAGTGAATGACTCATCTAGTCTGGTCTGGGAATGGTACAAGACTTGAAGCTGGGATTGGATTCATTCTCAGTAAAAAAGGATGAGAAGCATTATTAGGAGACAAGCTAGAAAATGAAATAATGACAAAGGCAAGATTTGAAGCAAGAGCATTTAACATCACAATGGTCTAAGTCTATTCGTCCTTCAGAAAATGGGTGAATAGACTAGAAACAATTGTGGAATTAGTACCAAAGAGAGAAAGATGTACTGATCATAGAAGGAAATAGAAATGTCAAGATTGAAATGGCCAATCAGGGATGGGAAAGCATAAGAAAGCATAACAGGTAAATACTGATATGGAGAAATAATGAAAGAGGAGAAAGAATACTTGAATTTGCCTTGATGCATGACACAGTAATCTGCAATACAAAATTTCAGCAAAAAAAGACTGTAGAAAGTGGACGTGGCAAACACTTGATGGAAGAACAAAGAACATGCTACTCACAAGCAAGAGATGGGCCACATCAGTCCAGCAGCGTCAAACATTTTAAGATGCAGACATGGAATCAGATCACAAATTAGTAATTGCCAATATCAAGTTGAATTCAAATGACAAGAGACAGCACAGTTTCAAAGACAAAGAGCAAGGAAATTGCAGGAAAAGTGTACAAGAAAGTTCTTGAGGAAGAACTGAAATCCATTATTAGAAAAAGAACCAGAAGATATGATCAATAAAGTGGCATCTGCAATTACGAGGGCTGTTCGATAAGTCCGTGCAAAGTCTTAAAAAAAAGCTTGATAAACATTATGGTGAGTCTGCACCTTCGATTAGAACAATTTAGAAGTGGTGCTTGTATTCATATGGCAACTTTCGAAGTGGCCATATGCGCACAAGTGATGATGAACGTTCTGGACGCCCTGTTGAGGTAACTACTCCAGAAATTATTGAAAAAATCCATCATATGGTGATTGATGATATAAGAGTGAAGGTGTGTGAAATTTCTAAGGCTCTGGGCATCTCGAATGACCGTGTACATAATATTTTACATGAACATTTACATACGAGAAAACTATCAACAAGATGGGTGCCATGTTTGCTCACACTGAATCAAAAGCGTCAACCTGTGAACTGTTGCAAGGACAGCTTGAAGCTGTTTCAACGGAATCCAGAGGAATTTTTGCATCGTTTCGTAATAGTGGACAAAACATGGATTCATCACTACCAGCCTGAGACCAAGGAACAGTCAAAACAATGGGGTGCAAGCGGGGAATCTTGCAGATTCCCCGCTTGCAACCCATTGCAACCCATTGAAATTGTTTTGTGCAACCCGCACAAAACAATTATGCGTCTTTGATGGATCGTTTAAATAATGAAATAAAGGAAAAATGATCACACTTGGCGAAAAAGAAGATTCGTTTTTATGACGACAACGAAGCCACTCACTCTTCTGCAATTATGACCGCAAAATTGTTCGATTTATGCTAGTCCTTTCACATCCCCCCCCCCCCAATCTCCAGATTTGGCTCCCAAGGACTACTATCTGTTTCCAAACATGAAAAAAAAGGCTGGCAAGAAATAGATTTTCATCAAACGATGAGGTGATTGCCGAAACAACTGCCTATTTTGAAGAGTTGGAAAAATCATACTATATGGACAGGATCAAAAAACTTGAGCGACGTTGAACTAAGTGTATAGACTTCAAAGGAGACTATGTTGAAAAATAAAAAATGTTTATCGCAAAAAAATTAAGTTTTCTTCATTTCTGCACAGACTTATCGAACAACCCTCGTGAGAGGGCAGGGGAAGAAAATGTCCCAGAAAGATAGATGAGCTGAATTTCACAAAAGACATTCCGGCTAATTCAAGAAAAAACAGAATTAAAGATTAGGAGAGATATTCCTGTGGAAATAAAAGAAAATTATAGAGAGAAATGCAATGAAATAAAATGAAATAAGAAGGTGATAAGAAGAGACAAGAAATGGAGCCCAGAGTAGAGAACCATAAAAGATGAAAAGGGTGAGGTTTCGATGTGTGTGTCTTCTGAACACAGAAGAAACAGCGGAGAGATGGGCAAGATACTACTCCAGGTTATATAACACACACAGAAAGATGCCGAGATCCAAAAGAGGTTAATTGATGAACTGAAGGAAATATCACCACCAAGCAATTTGTAAAGCAGTAAAGCATCTGAAGAACCATAAAAGCCATAGAAATGATGAGATCATTGAGGAGATGCTAAAACATGGTGACAAGATGATGACAGATGAACCAGTTGTATAACACTACATGGGAGCAGCACCATTGCTTTAGCTTTTGTTGCCCAGGGCAGTCCCTGAGTTTGCCACCCCTCTCAATACACTACACCAGAAATACTACAAAAAGTCAAAATGACATAGTAAGGTTCAAAGTGCTGCCCAGGGCGGACTTCCCCCTCCACCCCTCTAGCTACATCACTGCATGGGAGATGAAGAGAAAGCACCAAAAGAATGAGCAAAATCAATTTTAATACCATTCATAAAAAAAAATATCAAAATGGACTGCAAAAATGATAGAACAATTGCCCTGATGAGTTATGTGGGAAAAGTACTTCTCATGATATTAAAAGAAAGAATAAGGAGAATAATGGAGTAATGTCTAGATCAGTGGTCGCCAAAGTGGTCGATATAACATTGTTAGGGGTTGATTCGGGCTCAGGGGTCGATAGAAAAATATAAGACATCATTGTACGGGCAATATTAAATTCCGTAAACTTGGATTACCTCCATCCTGAATGACAACGCAATTAAGAGTGAATCGTGGGAACAGTGACATGAATAGGACCAGTAAGATGGAGCAAGGTCATGAAAATAGTTACGGAGATAACTATTAGCTAACTTAAAATAGTTAAAATGACATATTTACCAATAAACGGATGTCGGTGGTTCCGGCACGGTGGGAGAGGTATTGCAACATGGGCGTGGTTGCTTATGTACTTATACTTGCACGTATTCGATCCCAGTTCTCATTTTTGCGCATCGACATGCAAGTGAGCGTTAATGTTCTAAAATTCATCAACATATATATTATAATTCAATTGTTATTCATTCACGAACTAAACTTCACTGTGTTGAAGAGTTGAGCAGGGCTGGTAATTTTGTACATCCTATATATACCTATAGGAAGATTGTATTATTGTTATTTTGTTATCTAAATTATATTTTATATATTATATATCTCTCCTATCAAATATGTAATGTTAAGAATGACGTCAAAAACATATCCGTTTGACGTTAAGCCAATATAATAATATATACTATATTACACATACAAGAAACACTGTAACTATAAAATAAACAATCTAAAAAACTCACATAAGTGTATTTTCTGCTTGTCCGATTATAATTACGTAATAGTAAAATAGAGGGAGTCAATAAAAAGTAAGAAACTCTTGAAGGGGTCGACGGTCAAAGAAGTTTGGCGACCCCTGGTCTAGTTGATGAGCAAGCATGTTTCAGAAATGACAGGAGTACTATATATCAAATATTAATGTTAAGATTAATTGTAGATAAAGCTCTATATAAAAATATAAATATTCATACCTTCTTTGTTGATTTTCCGAAAGCATGCAACAGCACGTCAGAAAAGCATGGACTGCACTTGAATCTTATAGAGTGGATAGGAACCTGATATATCTATTGTGGAATATCAATGATAATGCAGAGACCACTGTGAGAAACTGTGGAAAACAAAATGGTTCTGAACAACAAGGGGATGAGACAGGGATATCCCTGAGTATTTATATCATGCTTCTGGAAAGAACAGCAAATGTTACAGAGGAGAATGTAAGAGAAATTTCAGTTGTCATTCAATTCAAGTTATGAGAATCAGATAATATAATAATTACTGAAAAAGAACTATAACAAACAGTGATGTAGTGAAGAGGGAAAGAGATATGGGTTGATAATGAACATTGAATAAACTAAAATGAGCAAAATCAATTATATCTGAATGATATTCGAAGTGATCAGGATGAAGAAGTGTAAAGGTCAATGGACATGAGCTGGAAGGGGTTAGGAACTTCACATACATAGCAAGTAACTTGATTCATGATTTAGACTAGTGGTCTAAATCATGAATCAAGCTTTTTTACTTTTAAGTAGCTCGCGTAGTAAGCGAGCTACTTTTCTATAATAAGTTATTCGGTGATCTACTCTCTTATATATAAGTTATTCGCCGATCTACTCTCTTATATATAAGTTATTCGCCGATCTACTCTCTTATTAGATCATGTTCCCCCAACCTGATATCTGATTATGCACAAATAAACAACTAAAAGTAAACAACTAAAAAAAATACACAACTAAAAACTTTATTTGTGTATTAAAAATTTATTTATCACTTTTAATTATTTTAATACGACAAAAAAAAAAAACAAATACATTGGAATAAAATATTTATTTCTCTATTTTGGAAAACCAAAGTTAGAAAACACAACAGATTGATTACAAACTCACAAGTTACAAGAAATGCTAGTCGATTAAAAAAAAAAAAAAAAGAAGTTAATGTGAAATTTAGCATTGTCTCAATTTTTTCATTGACTCAATATTTTCGTATGAATTTACATATTACAAGTCAAATTGATATGAAGTGGTCAATCGCAGACAATCATCCAAATGATGATTTGTAATTTGGTTTCTTAATTGATTTTTTATGACGGTCATATTTGATGAAAAAGTGGATTCTGACAAGTATGTCGATCCGAAACACAACAGAATTTTTCACGCAATATCAGTTAATATTGGGAATTTTTCATGCGCATACTTCCAAATGACTTCATTGTTTATCGATTTTAAATGTAAACTATTCTGAATGTTTATTATCTCAAGTTCTACTTCAGCTTGGTTTATATCAAACAACCCACTAATTTTATTTGAAATTTCTGTGATGTTCAAATTTTCTTGAAATGGATTATTGATAAAAGATATAATCATTTCAGTTTTATTAAATTCTATAAAGCTTGAATTTATTTCTTCCTCAACTAATTCTATTTCACAAATAAATTCGTTTAAATCATAGCAAAGCATTTCTTGATTTTGTTCAAAAAATTTTAATAAGTATGGGAGATGTCTAAATTAGTGATCATTTATGTTTTTCTTTAATAAAAGTAAGTATTTTATTGAACTTTTATCATTTTGTTTAATTTTTAATTGACATGTTTATTGAACTTAACATGTCAATTAAATTTTTATCTTCATCTTGTAACTCTAAATTTAAATTGCTTAATTTTGTACAGAAATCTACTAAAATGACAAGTGTAACAACCATCTTTTATCACTCAATTGTGGATAAATATCTCCTTTTTCATCAAGAAAATATTTTATATCGTTAATTAATACAAGAAATCTTTCTAAAAATTGACTTCTGCTGAGCAAACGAACATTATTGTACAACAGAAGTTCCCTATCATCATATGCCTGTAATTTAAATAACCGCCATTGCAGGGCTTTTCCTCAAACAGAATTTACAATTTTAAATGTAATATCCAAAACATCTTTTGTGTTTAATCTTTTACTACACAGTACTTGTTGGTGAATAATACAGTGGTACGTTAAAAAATGTGGATAATTTTCATCGTTTATGAAATGAAGCCTGATTTATTACCTATCATTGCAGGAGCACCAACAGTAGTAATAGACACAAGTTTAAAAAGCAGAAGTTTGTGTTGTTTCACAAATTCATCAAATGCCGAAAAAATGTCTTCTCCCCTAGTCCTTCCCAATAATGCAGGCCTGCACAACTTGATTGTCTTTGAGGGCCAAACCCAACTTGGACCACCTGACCAAGGGCCAGGTCACTTCAGATCTAGAATCTTAGACTAGTCCACCGCAGCTAAACGTAAGTAAATTTGTTCGTAGGTCTACCGTAAATACCAATTAATATGCATATTTAAATTTTTTAGAGAGTTACAATTAAAATTATAATCAAAATGATTTACAAACAGATATAGTTGCAAAATTTCTCAATAAAAACCACTCAAACATAAACACAAAGTTTACTAATAATTTCATTGAGAATATCACACTTATTCTCAGTGAAATATCAGTGACTGAATGTCACAATGTAACATTCAGAATGTCACAATGTGACACATTGCATTTCTTTGTTGCCACTATTTTATCAAAGTTTGGGTCACGTTTGAAGTGGCCGTTCTTAATATGGCCTCTAAATTGATATCACTTAAAGATAAACGCTGTTTGGTTTTGTTCAAGTTCATGACCGAAAATGTTTGTTCACAAGTATATGTCCTCCCAAACATACAAAATATCTGGTAGGCAGTATCCAAGAAACTTTTAAATTTATCCTGATCCAGAATAGAATAAAATTCTTATAAAGTACTCTCCATATGCTTGACCCGATAGTTTCAGAACACTAGAGATTAATAACTTCCATCTGAAGTTCAACAGGTAGATTTCCTGCTTCGACAGAAAATGGATCCTCAATCACTTTTATGCAGACTTCATCTTCATTACTCAATGGCATTCTTTTCTGAAACTCCTCACTTACAAGGGATATGTGCTTATATTTTCCACCCACCATTGAATGATATTCTGATGGAATATTCTGTCAACAAGTTAAGGAATGTGATATATCCCCCTTAGCAAGTTGATTTCAAACAAACTTAATTTCATTTCGAATGCCTTTATGAGAGACATTAACTGAAAAACAAACTTATTTTTTTCCTTGAAGCTGTAAGTTAAGGTCATTCAAGTGACCCAAAATGTCACACAAGAAAAATAAATCTTGATTCTATTCTTCATCCATTATTTCTGGGAATTTTTCCATATCTTCTTGAGATTCCAAAAATTCAACTAGTTCATTTTTTAGAATGACAAAGCGTGACAAAACTTTACCGCGGCTCAACCAACATACATTAGTGTGGTATGGTAGATCCCCGTACTCGGCATCATTTTCTTCTAGAAATGCCTGAAACATGTTTCAAACCCCGAGCTCGAATATAGTTGACCAGAGCAAATACTACTTTAATCACATCATCAAACTGCAAAACCTTTGAACATAACACCTGCTGATGAATTAGACAGTGAAATTTTGTCAATGGTTTACCTGCATACTGTTCAATAAATGTTACAACACCAACATTTTTTCCACACATAGATGGGGCACCATCAGTGAAAACTGCTACTAAATTGTTGAAATTTAAGGATAGTTTTTCGGTTACACACATTTACATTTTCTGCGATCTCCTTTCCTGTTGTTCTTCCTTTCATTGAACACAAAAAAGCAAGCTCCTCTGTCACCTCAAAATTCTTATTAACGCCTGTTACATATATTAAAAACTGTGCAGTATCTTTCAGGTCAGTACTTTCATCCATAGCAAGCGAATAATAGACAAATTTACTAGCTGATTTTTGCAGGTTATCTTGAAGATCCTAGGCAATATCAGCCACCCTGCGCTGAACAGTCAAATGGGACAAACTGATGTTTTCAAAATTATTTTTCTTATCAGGACAAAATTCGGAAACGGCAATCATCGGACACTTTTTTATCAACTCTCCCTCAGTAAATAATTTGACAGCACAAACTATTTCTTGTGATATTTTTAAGCTTGCCTTTGTGGCAACTTTATTTGCAGATGTCACTTTTTTAAAGGCTTGTTGCTCACCACTTAGGACTTTCAATACCTTTGCTGCTTTTACTTGCTTTTCACTTGCATCCAACTTGCCAAGGTTAGGATGTATCGATTCAAAATGCCGTCTCAGATTGTACTCTTTCGGCACAGCGATAGATTCCCTGCAAACAATGCACACTATTTTGTTCTTAAACAATGTAAAAAAAAATTTGTTTGTCCACTCAGGGTTAAATGCTCAGTGTTCTGAATCTATTTTACGCTTTTTACTTAAGCTCATTGTGTCGAGATTGACAATATTAATTACAAAAAAACTAATGATGAAAAACTCACAATAATGCAGGTTATGATAACAGTTATGTAATGTATTGCTCCAGCTATCACATCATCACGGAGATATAACTTTGAATTTCTCTGCAGCGACATTAGCATTAACAAAACCTCGAAGCAATTGTAATAATTTGTTATTAAATATGACAGTGGGAATAACTCCAAATGCAATTTATTGTCGAGTTGAAAGAAACATGATTGTGACATTAATCGCATGAACGTAAACATGCAGCCTCAGTAAAAATTTAATTCAACACTAGGAAAAAATCGTCTAATTTCATATTCCTCCGTATGAGTAAATAATTCAATCAAGCAGACGGGCCAAAATAAATAGCATTGCGGGCCGCATGTTGTGCAGGCCTGCAATAATATTATAATTTTCAAAAGTTCTTCTTTACTTGAATAATCTTGAAATACCATGTGAATAAATACCATTAACTGAGCAATATCAGTGAAGTCGTTTGATTCATCAAATTGTAATGAAAATGCAACACACTGGTGAATGTCTAACATTAACCTGGCCTGGCCTGGAAACTTTTCTCCAGCAATTGGAACTCTTCCTTTCGGCAATTTGAAACCTTCTCTGCGGCCTAGAAGTAGTCTCTCTCTAGCGACTTCTCTTCTCGAACAGAGAATCCCCTTTCTGGAAGCAGAAAACTTCTCTCTCAAGCAACGTGGATCCGGGCAGTCTCTCTGATGCCGACTTTGGACCGGGCGGCCTCCTCTCTGACAGCAATTCTGGAACCGGAACCCCTTCTGCTTGCTTCAGTCCCTTTTTATTAGGCCTCTTCTGAGCCCTTGCATGAAGTTTGGCAACCCACAAAGAATCGGTATGAGTCTTTCATCTTAAGTTTCAAGTTCAGCATGCCTTTTGTTCTCCTCCGCTTTCTTTTGATTGTAAGTTGCTGGCCATTAGAAAGTTGTTTGAACTCTGACTGACTTCGGAGATGTTTACACTTAGAGCCTGCAAGTCTTTCTCATACATACAAGTTTCAATAACAATCTTTCTAATGCCGCCATGTACAGCTTGGCAACAAAAACATTGCCTTTGTTTTTAACACTCTAACATATTCTTATTAAAGCAGTATATACAGTTAGCTTCAAAAGTGTTATTTACAAAAACATCTAATACAAACTATACCGAGACAAGCAAAGTTTATTTTTTCAATATTCACATGGGACTTAACCTAAGTAAAAAATCGATGTAACGTGCTTTGGAATATTTAATATTTAAGCTACAATCGAGTTATTACACTTTGCTTATCATCGTATTCACTCGGCTCGCTGTTTGACTTCCACTGATCCAAATTAATTCATTAACCCAGACTTATAAGAAAATTACTGATTTGACAATTTTAACAAAAAATAAACAATAGCAATACACTTAAAGCAAATTAAAAATAATACAAAATAATGATAAATAAATATTATGTTTTCAGTTTTAATTAAATTTGTAAATAAGGAGGAATACACAAGAGATTGACCAAAAATCGCTCCGCAATCGACGGGTTGAACACCCCTGATTTAAATTGTAGAAGGCAGATAAGATCTCAGATAAAAGCACAGGAAAGCATCTGCAGGTAATGGATAAAGTAAAGCAGTGAACCTTGATATAAATATGAGAGCACTGAAAATATGCATATTCACAAGGACTCTCTATTCACAATGTGAAACATGTTTGATGGTCAAAGACTCTGTGAAGCAAATACTGGCATCTAAAAGTATGAATTGGATGGATGCAAAATGTAATAAATGAAAAACTCTATAGAAAAATGCATTTGAAAGAGAATCAATGTAAAAAAATAATTAGAAGGAAGAAACTTGCACTTTTCTGGACATATCTGCATGATGAATGAAGGACAGCAAAGGAATAAAAACCTTGATGTTCAGTACCTTGATGGAGAGCATAAACAGAAGAGAAGTGGATAGGTGATGTAAAGGAATTGTGTGAAAGTGTTCAGCCACCTGGCAATGGACAGAAAGGAATGGCAGAATAATAGTGAAAACAACATCAGGCACAATGGACATTGATAATGAACATATGAAACATCTGAACACAAAGAAGAGAGAAACCATGAATGAAGATTCAAATCAAGTACGGTAGACAATTTGCTGGAAACAGAAAGTGATCTCTCTGACTCTCACACTTTTTATTGGCAATTAGCCAATAATTATTGCTAAATGTGATTAAACCAAAAAAAAGATACTGTAATTCTATAGAACAGCCCTGATGAAGAATTGTTGGATATTTTTTTACACCATCTCAAATTGAAGTTAACAAATAGGTAATCAATATTTCTGGTTCACACTCACTACTGATGAAGCTTTGGCCAAATGCATAATTACTTTTAAACCAATATCCATTTTCTAGTTGTATGATTAATATTCAGAGAGATATCTGTGATATTTCTACTGTTTAGTTTAGCAATTAGTTTTCCAAGTTTTGTGCAGAGCTAATTTCCACAACCAAAACATTACTAAAAATAAATTTTTAGCTACTTGAAGGATAGCATAAAACAGCAAAATTCTTATTAAGAGGCAAACAAATGAAAAGAAACATGCCTGTCATCATTAACATTACAGGAAAATGTCTCTCATTATGTGACAGATCCACTTTATAAATTGCTTTTTAATAATCCAACAAAATCATAAAACAAAAATTCAAATAGATGAATGATAAGAATTTCCACTACCTGTATGAGAAACTTGCTTACTAGAATACTTATAGTGTCTTGAAGTGAAAAAGTCACAGAATTCCAACCCACAGTGATAATATACAAAAGGTTTACAACATTTTAGGGCATGGGATTCACATAAAATAATGATAATTTTGAAATAAATTCACCACAAAATGGATTTTTTTTAATATTTTTGTTTATCCTTCTTATATCAAAGATGTGGATTCTATTTCCAAATTTAAGGACACAAAAACAACTCAAAATGACATAATGGTGAAGATGATGTTATATTTCTGATCATTAATATGACATTACAGAATACTCATGAACAAGGTGAAGAAATATTCTCCTGATATTATCAAACCTACAGAATTCATCATACATTCTAGTTATTTCACAAACACAGTCAAATTTACTAAACAAATGAAAGGTACTATTATAGGAATTCCCTATTTCACCAAACTTAACAAATTTCTATATGGTTGAGGAATAGATGATTACAAATATATTTACACAACCTCTTATAGTTCGCCCACCGATTAGAGATCCCTCGATTACACTTCTGCGCATGTAAGAAAAAGGAGAATCCATTCCAATAATAGGGTAATCAATCGATGAGTTTGTTTATTATTACAGGTCTGAAAATTTAGCTTTTCTTTTACGAACATTGTAGTTTTTAAAGTGTAACTATTTTGCTTGTATAACAGTTGGAAAAATGTATGTAGAGTATTAACAAAATTAAAAAAGGTATAGCGTAAAACAAAAATTTAACTAAGTTTATTTTTAAGAAAGTTTTCCATAAAATAAAAATAATTATACAGAAAAACAGAAATTTTTTCAAATGAACTTAGATATTGTAAACTTAGTTGAGAGAACTGAGACACTTTAATGTCCTAAACCGATTAATTATTTATGACTTGTTGTGACTCTTTTAACAAACCCATGCAAAAAAATGTTGGAAAAAAAATACCATTATCAAATCCTTTTAATCTTCAGAGTCATCTGAATCGGTGTCCGAATCACCATCGCTTTCACTTAAACTGATCACCAAAGGTTCACATAATTCTTTGATAATTCCATCTCTATCCCAATATATATTTTCCAATGAGGTGACATGAGAGCAATATTTTCCCCAGTTTTGAACTGTAATACTTTCAATCGCCTGTTCTGAAAGCTTAAAAAGTTTCGACATGTCAATATCTCCAGTTACGTTGCAATGGCAAATGAAATTTTTCACTTCTGCCCAAACATACTCAATAGCATTAATATCGCAATGATATGGTGGTAGCCTCAAAGCTAGAAATCCATGCTCTTTGAGCATCATGTCGAATTTAAATAGTTTAGTTGTGGGCAAGTTTCTATTGACCAAATTAAGCAATTCAATTTTTTGCATATCTGAGGAATGAGAAATGTTATTTGCAGAGAGCCAATCCATAAGAACTTGCTTCTTATTAGACAAATTTGGAACTTTGTTTAATCGAATAGAGTAATATGAAGCATTATCAATTATAACAACAGCATTTTTAGGAAGGTTTGGAATCAGTTTTTCTTCTGCCCACTTTTCGAAGATCGTAGAAATCATTTGCCCATGGTAATCTCCAGTAGTTGAATTGGATTTGTATAGTAAGTTTGAATTTGGTAAAAAACCCATTTCTCCACCCGCACACAAAATTATTATGCGCCGTGAGGCATTTCCGGTTTGTAGCACTCCACATTCTTCTTTAGACTGCCAACATTTTCCATAAGTTAAATTACTATCAATAAAAGTTTCATCTAGATACACAATTGGTTTTTTCTCCTCCCAGAAACGTCTTATTGCTCTCAAATACTGCGTTCTAGATAAAACAATGTCACTTCGCTCCATGGTAAGTTTCCTTTTATACTGGGACTTTTTAAAACAAAATCCGATTTCATGAAGTATTTTCCTTAAAGTTTCTCTTTGCCAAGGAAAATTAATTTTTTCTTTAAGCGCAGGAATCAATTTCGAAGGTTGGCACTCTTTTCTCGACCACGTAAAATTCGTGAATAGTTCTTATAACGTCTACATCAAAATCATTCAAAGCTACGGTTTCGATGGTTTTCTTTACTCTGACGATTTTTTTTTAGGAGATTTAAATTTTGGCTTACCTTCACCTTTTGATTCCCTAAGAATTCTTTTAACAGTCGACCCCGATACACCCGCAATTGCACTTGCACGTTTTATGACTTGAGAAAGGGGAACAAGGAGACGATTCTTTTTTGCAGAATGTCAGCACATTATTCAATTTTCTTTTGCAAGAGCTACTGAAACGTTTAACAATAGAACTTGTTGACTGTACTGGATCCATCATACAAATTAATAATAAAAAAATAATGCAAAAAAGCGACAATAAAAATCAAGCTAGTACTAGTACAGTGACAGGCAAGAAAGCACGCGATTTCGCATGTTGGCAATCAATTCGTACATCCTTCATCAGCATGAATCGACTATTCTTTGCAAAATGCCAAGGAGAGATCTACAAACGGTGGGCGAACTATACCTCTTCTTTCATAAATTAATGATGATGTGTTTGCATCACTCTGAAAAGAAACTCTGAATTTTCTTTAACAAGATAAACAGTATTCATTTTTATAAGGAACAGCATATGTTGTAAGACTTATTCAAAATAAAAACATCAAAAATCAGTGCTGATATAACAGCATTTTTAATTATGCAACTTCAGCTGATGTGGATCTTATTAAGTTCAACTATACTTGGAATTAGCACTTTTAAAGGCCTCTTTCATTAAATTTATAAAGGGTTGTAAAATGATGACCGTTCAGCAAAAGTAGTTTCTATTAAAGCCAATTTTTTTTATCTAGATTTAAAAATCAGAATAATATTTATTTGGGGGGGGAGGGGGAATCAAGTAAAATACACTATACAGCTTAATATTAGAGTCTCCATAGCTCTAATAATAAGCATATAGGCAAAGTCTTTTGGTCAGAAAGACCAAGGTTCGATTCTCATCCATGACGTGAGGAACCTTTATCTGGTCTCTTTTGACTAAAGTTAAGTTAGCCAGTCTCATATGGAGGTAGGAGATTTTTCACCAAGAAAGTTGGGTTTTTCATCTCCCAGAACAGTCAAACCAGCCCAGTGAACACACTTGGATTTACAGCCATGAATACTTGCGATAATATGTGGAAGAGATAGGGTCCTCACCACATGTCATTATGCCAGTAGTCAACCATGAGTCACATCGTGGTTGTCAACCTCCTGGATAGGAGATGGCATATGAATGGGATGGGAAGTTTAATATTTCATCCTATCAGCTCTTTCACTGCAAAAAAAACCAGCAATCTTTACTAATCCAACAGCTGCTTGAGCCAAACCATGCCTCCTATACTCAATTCTTATCATCACTGTCATTATGAAGGAATTTCTTAAGGATAAACACTATATAACTGAGACCTCCTATACATACAAAGAACTGACAGAAGATCAGATATCCCACCAATCATCCAATGCTGATATGTTCTTGGCACACACCTAACTAGAAATCCATTTGAATGCTGAATAAACCATTAATGAACAATATCATTTACAGTGAATCTTGAATGAAAGTGAATTCTGAATACAGATATGATGATTATAACATAATCATCATATTGGAAACTGGAAAGTTGTAAAATGGGAAATTAAATAATTGAGACTTATCTGTGACAATGGTTCCAGTTCTCAAAGGGGAAAAAGATGAGCTAATACAGAAAAAGTTAAAACTAGTTTTTGTTGGAAACCTAAAACAAATAGAAAATCAACTTCAGATACTCAAATGTTTCAGGAAGGAGGGAAAAAAAAGGATAGTATAAAAATAGTCATAATTTAAAATTGTGAATATTTTTACAAATTGTTTGTTAGTACATTATTAGTTTTGGTTTCAAGATATGTATTGTCGGCACTTGCGATGTACACGTTATTGATGTTATTTTGTCAAAATGAAATGTGAAGCATTTAAAAATAATTTATGTACTTAATGTATTTGGATAGTTGTGTTACTTTCAAAAATTTTATTGTGGTTTAAAATTATTAAGTGCTGTGTTTTGTAAAGACATTCTCGTAACGCTAACGGAGACAACACGTCAGCCATTATACATAACTTCTTGCTTGCCACTTTCATGGAGTGTGCATGCTCGCCAAGGAGTGATGGGTGATTGAGAGCTGACAGAGAGAGAGAGAGCGTTCAGTATCGAGGTAACGGAAACAACAAGGGAGCATTCGGTATCAAAGAATGGAGGATAAACAAAAAGAGAGCTAATGGAAGTTTAAGAACACAGGCCGGCAAAATTTTGTTCTTAGGAAATTAAGTTTTTATGTGGCAGTCGGGGGCATATTAATAGAAGATTCCAAAAAAGGAATCGTAGAATTGTGAGCCCTTAAAGTGGAGGAGTTAAGTATTGATAAATAAAAGAAAATATTGCAATTGACGTTCTATAGGAATGTTCGAGGAAACACTGATTGAAAATTTCATGTTTTAAGGATGAGGATAAGGATGAAGACAAATTAAAAACCAACAGAAAGTGCATTTAAAATAAAATTATTACAGAAAGGGATATATATATATAAAACTGTACCAAAGAAAATTAGAAGAGAACTTACCAGAGATAGAGGCAAATGTAAATACTGAAATAGAATGGAAGTATATATGCAACATAATAAAGAATGCCAGTGACAACCTATGAAAAAATAAAAAAAAAGCACAAAAAAAAGCATCAGAAATCGGAAAAGAGAAAAATGAAGCTTAGACAGTGGTTAACTCCTGATAGAAGTGAAAATAAACTAAAGAAAGAATCCAATAAGTGAGAAGAGTAGTCTGAGAGTAGTCTCAGCATATCTGCTATATAACTAATGAGCCTGCTAGTAGATAGCAAATATGCTAATCACTTGTCCAACCATGCAGGCAAATTACTTTAGTTTGAAAAAAAATATCAAACAAGGTATCAATGATAGATCAGTTCATAAAATATATTCAGGAGTGCAAATGAATTAGAAAAAAAAAAAGCCATCAGAAACCTGCAATGTGAAAAATCAGCTGGAGTATATAATATGCCTGGATATGAAAAGTAAGCTTCTGAGGAAGTTAGTGGTGGTGAAACAAATGGGTTTCACTGGGCATAGGAAGCATGTGAGAATGGATATCAGCAGATTACTGAGGAGAGTGAAAGACAACAGTGCGGTAGGAAGAGTAGTTTGTGTATTACCCAGATACAATAATGATGAGCTGCAGCAAACAGCAAAGATCTTGAATGGAATGTTAGCAGAAATGTGTAGAGTGCAGTTTGTTAATGTGCAGGATAAGTTGCAGGGATGAATGGAACTGAATAAGAGTGATGGACTGCATCTTAAGGATTTTAGAATGCATCTGGAAAAGCTGCTGCTGGTAGGAAGTGTAATCAGTGATGTGAATAAGGTATCAGTGGAAGTCAGAGAAATGACGTAAATCAGCAGAAGAGTGGACAGGTGAGATTGATGTGATTGTGAAGGGAGATACAGGAATGGAAGTTGGACATGGAAACATGGGGTGAGTCAGGGAGATGGTGTAAGGAGAGTGGATTCTGAAAGCATGTATCGGGGGATGGTAAGCATAAGAATAGACATGGGGCATAGTTGAGTCTGGAGGGAAGGTGTGTGAGACAAAGGATAAGGGTATGCAGATAGGAGCAAGTGCAGAGAAGTCACTGATAGGAGCAGCATGAATAGGTCTAATTAAAGACCTACCCATGAAATGAATTGTTATGCTTATTTACAAATGCCAGAAGTATCAGAAATAAAGGAAATGAAATTGGTGTGTTGACTGAATTTATTTGCCAAAAACAGTTAAAATAAATGAAACATAATGAATGCATGTATGAATCTCCACCACAGATGAAATGAGACAACAATGCTAAAGAAAAGTATACGCAAGTTGGCTTAGTGATTAAGCAAAGGGCAATCATTATGGGTGATTTCAATTACAGAAATATTGATTGGAATGAAGAGATATTGTCAGGGAATATGGAGAATGAATTTCTCGAGTTCTTAAGGGACAGAAATCTTAAGCAATATGTAACGGTGAGAGAACACGATGGTTAAGAGTCTTAGATCTGAACCTGAAATCGACTCATTTCTACAAAAAATTAATGCCCTGCATCCTTGTATCAAGTTCACACTAGAAAAGGAATCATCAACAGGTATATTTTTTTCTTGATGTACACATCCAGCACAAACAAGATGGATCCATTTCCACTTCTGTCCACCGAAATCCAATTTTTTCAGATCATTATATCCATAATACATCAGCTCACCATCCATCTAAAAAAAATATGGCATCATAAAATCTTTCGTATCCAGAATACAAGCTCACAGGATTCCTATACTGTATATTAAAGGCATCTCTATAAATTAAAGATACCAAGAAATTATATACATGGTTTAATCCTTTATTCAAGTGTAAGCAAATAAAGTTTGCACCTGAAGTATTTTCAGGACAGGCAACTTGTCAATAAGCTGATGACTTCACATCACTTGCCTTAGTATGCCAGAGATGCCTTAGTAAAGGCATCTCTGAACATGTGGCAAAAATTACGAGAAAATAGCAACTAATTTCTACCTACAAACCTATCAATCAAATTCACAACTTGCTACCGTCTCCAAAAGACAAACTCTTACTAATGATGCTACCTGGGGTATACCAAGCACCATGTTCATGTAACTTGTAGTACTATGGACAAAAAGGAAGAACTATAAATAAACGTATCTCTGAACATCAAGACCACATCCGCCTTATCAAACTTCACAAATCTAGCCTTGCACAACATGGAATCGAAAATGCTAACCACAGGAACAAATGGCAAAATGCCAAGTTACTACAAAGATCCACATATAAACATGAATATTAATATAAAGAAAATGCTGAAGCCTTACTTCATAGACCTAATCTGAACAAAATTACTGTCTCATTATTCCAAGAGTTTAGAAAATTGTTATCCTCAATTGTATTCAATAATTTATCTGCTATATTTTAATTTAGTTTAAGTAATTTTAATTTCAGCCCAGTAGTTTTAATCCATGAACATGCAACTGTATACATAGAGGGATTCCAATTTAAGCATGCGCACTACTGTTTTTTTTTAATTAATTTCCTATTGTTGTTCATTAGTTGTACTGATGAAGTCTTATGATACAGATCTAGTTATATCATCATCAGATGTCACTGTTTTACATCCTCACTTCCTTATATTTCTTCTTACATTGCTCATAATGTTTACTTCGTATCTATATCTTAATAATTCCTTAATTCAACACTTTCTGTTATAACCTTAAATTACTTTGGGCTGTTAACAACTTTAAGGATATTGCATGGGTAAAAGACAAAGAGATTCCCAACAGACAATGGTAATTCCTTTGTTTCAGTGCTGGTGCTGGTTCTCTCTTCGGATTCAGGGAAAATTTATATTATACTGCGCCACCCTGAATCCTAGATTTTTGAACAATGAAAAATCAGAGAACCAGAACTTAGCATAGCACACTATCCCTAATTTCTTAAATTATATAAAGCAGTTCAAACCTCATCTATCTCTTAGTTTGCAGTCGTAGCCTCCCCTATAAATTACCTCCCGCCGTTTGAGTCTAAAGAAAACATTTAATTACACTCTAGTCAGATTACATATCATGAATAAACTTTGGCACATGATAGCTTCAATATTAATTTCAATGAAAAAACATAATTATCTAACCTTCTAACTCTAATCTTAGCATATATCAATATCAGTACAGTTAAAACATTCTATCAAAGGTAATTCATGAGCTTAAACTCCATAATACTAAAGGATATTCATTCATAGACATTAATTTAACCCTAATTTCTTTATTCATGTCTCAGAGTTACACTGCCCTCTTAAACTATATCTCTCAAGTCCTTGCATAAAATTCACAACCTTCTAAACTTAATGTCCAACTAATAATTACAGTCTTTCTTCCTTTATACATTCACTAAACAGCTTACCAATTGCTGGGTAAAGTAGAATTACCAATTGCTAGGGAACCATTAGAACATCATACATATCACGATATAACATCACCTCCAGGTCCACTTTTCATTCTGCTTGGTCTGCATTACCCCACTGAATGGTCCGGACTGGATATCTCTGGTGACGAAGATACATGCTCGCCGTTCACTGGTCATCTTGCTCGGGCAAGGCTTAGCTGTCTTTGCGGTAAACAGGAACTCAGCTTCGCTGGGCAAATCCTTAATTGGCAATCTCTCAAGGACTTCTCGGCATTCTCCTACGATCTCTGCTTCGACGATCCCTCCAAGGAACGGGGACGAACATCGACAAGCGAAGAGGACGACTAAAGAAAAAGCCTGCCAAAAAAGCTCTGAGCTGGCACTGCTTCGCTTTTTAAATTCAGTGCCCAACATTTCTTTACTACGTCATTAAATTTCTCCCTCTTTGCTCACGTCACCTTACATCTCCAAGTACCTAGCACCATAATTTCCCCTAGCATACTCTTCGGTGGGGGGGGCATTGCGTGCTCTCCTTCCACAGTGCATGTATACTTTGGCGTACGTGTTTTGCTCCTGGCTATCGGTACTTAATCCGATTAGCCTTCTCTCAGTAATATACAAGTATTTATACAAATTTAGCAAAGTTTAAACAACGGACTATTCACAGTAAATACATTACAACACTATGGACAAATAAAACGTTTCTTAAATTATTAACGTTTCTGGTAATTTACAAACAATTTTATCCGCCTGATATATCAGTATATGCCTAAATGTAAAAAGCATGTTAAGTTCTGAAGAAGATATAAATTAATACAGTTTAAGTTTCATTCAGAACTTAACAACTGTGAATGTGATGTCTAACCTTCCCTCAGATGGTAAGAATGATCATGAAGTGATCACCTGGGTGGTCATATTAGAACTTCTGTGGAAATACAAAGTTGGTGTGATTGTGAAAAGCTTAGGAGACTGCTGCTTGGACATTTATCAAGAGCTATTTAACTGCAGTAATGTATTTCAAAGGTGAAAAGGCTAAAATAATGTAGGAGTAAAATGGATGAATGAAGAGATTAAGCAAGAAATCTGGAAGAAGGCACTATGGAGGAAACAAACAGTTGCAAGAATAAATTATTATTATTATTTGACACCTCCAGGGAGTCCAAAGACTCATCGAAGGAGAGTGTGCCAACAGCATCGAATGATTGGTCCTCTTCCAACTACTAACTGCGCTCAAACTTACTTAACTGAGCCATTAATAGCAGAGGCTCTACCAATCGACCAACCTTTGCCGGCAATCAAACTAATAAGAATCCTAGTGAGCTCTTTTGATATGTGGCAAGTAGAAGAAAAAATGACTAGGAGAGGATGATGCTAATTAATGACACTGGCAGATTGGTAACCAATGCAGAGGATCTAGATGAAGTAGTCAATGAGTATTTATCAGTCTATTATATCCTGAAGAACATCATGAGAAGCTGGAGTGCAGAGGACATGGTGAAGAAGAGCGTGATGGTAAATGAGTAGGAGGTCATGAAGAATTAAATAAATGTGATGTTAATAAGGCAGTAGGACTTAACAATATCACCACATCTTGAAGGAATGTTCTAGAAAATTAACAGCACCTTTGGCACACCTGTTTAACATGAGTCTTGCAACAGGGTGAGTCCCAGAGAAATAGAAGTTGGGAAAAATTGTTTGACTTCACAAAATAAGGGTGGAAGGAACAAGACTGTTAGAAAGTTATAATTAGAAGAAACACACGTATAAACCACAGTGAAAATTATTTAATTGTAAATATTTCATCCTAAGTATCTTAGGACATCATCAGTACAGTATTTAAACAAAATTAGGAATAACATACAGTTAGGGCGCATGATTACAACAGAATCTCATGAAAACGTGCATAACGTGTTAAAGTAGTACAAAAAAAAAAAAAAAAAAAAACGTTAATTATTTAACACAATTTTGTATGATAATTTCCCATACTTTAGGAATAGTAAGAACATCGTTGCGGTTTAGGTTTGGTCTGTGTAGTAGGGCTTCAGAACTTTCTTTGTATAAACGTTCATGTTTAAATAAAGATCTATGTAAAAGTTTAGCCTTTTCCCAATGGATCCTATGATGTCCTAAGATACTTAGGATAAAATATTTACAATTAAATAATTTTCACTGTGGTTTATACATGTGTTTCTTCTAATTATGAATGCACCACAGGTTTCGTTATTTAAAAAAATGTTAGAAAGTTGCTGAGGATTAGAATGCAAAAACGGGTTATTAATAGCAGTATTTATGATGGTCAGCATGGGTTTGTTGGGAGGAGGGGGGAGGGGGGGTCAGACTTCAGCAATCTACTGAAGTATTACAAAAAGGTGATAAATTCACTGGATAAAGTGGTTTTTCTTGATTGTTCAAAGGCCTTTGAGAGACTGCCACATGATAAACTGCTAACTAAATTGAACTGGATGGGATTAGATAACAGACTAGTGAGGTGCACAGATGGGTGGCTATCAGGTATCAGTAGGTTATATATGGAGGAGTGGTATCCCAAAAGAGGAAAGTCACTAATGGAGTGCCACAGGGATAAGTTTTGGGACCTTCATTGTTTAATTTGTATTGTTTAACTTGGAGATATAGCTTTCTGCCGATGATGCAAAGTTGGGAAGAACTAGCAGAGCAGATGTTTTGGCCTTGCAGGAGGATCTCAATAGACTATGTGAGTGAAGCTATCAGTATAATGTTGCAAAGTGCCAAGGGCTTGAAATTTGATAAGCAAGGTTGAATGCAGAGTATGCCATTAATAGGAATATTTTGAAGGATACAGAAGAGATGAAAGATCTGGGAGTGATGGTGGACAGAGACTTGAAGTTTAGGGGTCACACTCTGCATGAGCAACACAATGGATGATGGAATAATGAGTAGGACATTGACATGGAGAAGCAAAGAGGTTATGGTTCCCTTATATAAGGCTTTGTTCAGGCTACATATGGAGGGTTCACAGAAGGTTTACTAAGTTTATGGAATGTAAGGTATGAGGAGAGATTGAAAGAGTGCAACTTGCAGAGCCTTGTGAATAGAAGAAGGAGAAGGGATATGATTGAGGCATAAGTTGGTGATGGGTTGTTACCAGATTAATGTGGATTAATGAGGAGATTTTGCACATAGTAGAAGGAGACAAGGGTAGAACAAGAGGCCAACAAGTAGGTTCTTTGCAGGGATTATGATTGAGAAGCGGAATGCATTGCTTGAAAACGTGGCGAGCGTGAAAACTGTGAATGAGTTTAAGGCACAGTTGATGACCTTTTTTGCAGAGCATATGGACTTCCCATAAATAGTCTTTTGACTCCATGAAGGGCAGATGTTAATAATATTCCACCTAAAATGGTTATAAAAGCCTGCAGTGGCTATACTGCATAATCTAGAAGGCTTGATCAAAAAGTGAAATCTCAGATGATTGAAGTGGAGAATATATAGCACTAATTTGCAAAAAAAAAAGAGAATAAAAACTGAATGTGAGAATTAGACAGAAATTTCAAATGTGTGTTTCATTAAAGACTTATGAAAAGAATACTTGAAAAAAGCTACAAAAATTTGTTAAAGGAAAGCTAGTGAAGACCAAAATTTTACTTTAAAACAAATAACCAAGAAAAGATGGGAATACAATAAGTCTCTACATAAATTGTTCTATAAATAGAACCTTATAAAGAATAATACACAACGTATACCTCATTTGCAAATTGGTAGTTAGAATTAATAAGTATATAGGAAAATGGTTTGATACCTCCTTTAGTAATATGCTCTCTTTCATTGATTGCATTTGTTCTCTTCAGTTCATATGGTCTGCTTTTATTTTATCCTTTATTGTACATATGTTTAAACTGTTCTTTCTTTCATCATTACTCTTGTAGTTCATTTAACTGCTCTAAGAAATCTCATTTCAGTTGTTTATAATTGTTTATAGTTGTTTATGGTACTGAATTTTAAGGAATGCAGTATTAAGCCAGATAATCATATGGGAAATATTAAATCTTGTTCTTTATGCTAATATCATTGCGATCTTAAATAAACATGGTATAACACAACAAGAATCATTTAGACAAATAATTAATTACAGTGATAAATTTGATATTAAAATCTACAATAAAAAGATTTTAAAAATATGAAAATTAGCAACAAAATTGCATTCTCAGCAGTGAACTTTACAGAACATGTGATACATGTTTAACTATTTGGGCACAATTTTTAGTAAAAAAAGATGGCAAATTAAATACTGAAATATATAACATATAAATAAGGCTGATATTCAAGGAGCCAGCTGAATTATTTATGAGGAATGAGAAAGAAAATGAAACACACCAATTTGGCATACAAGACATTCTGCAAATCATTTTAATACATTAATTTGAGAGCAAGATTAGAAATAAAACTGGTGATTAAAGATCAGAGAACAGATTAGACTTCAAAAATTAGGAGATGAACACACAAATCAGAGGCAGAATAATTTAAAAATGAAGATATGTGAAAAGAACCTGACATTACATTACATTATTAATATTCAGGAATATATAAAGAAAGGTAATCAAGGAAGGTATGATCACATACAAAGTAAGAAATAGAAGACAAGCAACACAAGTGAATGGAAAAAAAAGGGCCACATGGGCCTTACTTATTCTGTTATCTATTTATATATTTTTAGTGGAAGACCAAGATATAAATTAGGTGATGTGGTTAGGAATGCTTCTTCTGATCAGAATATAAACACTAATGAAATCCGAGATCTGGCAAATAATACCAACAAGGAAGAAAGCTGGTGAATGAAAAGTAGTCATGAAAATTTAATTTTAGTTCAAGAATTTGATGATGATATAATGATTGGGGGGGGGGCAAACATAAGAAAGTCTATAGACACTAAGGATGTGGCAGAGATTGGTGTGTGCAATGTGTAGATAAGCATTGTTGTGCACCAAAATCACACTGCTTGTCAGGAGTCTTGGTCGTTGGCATCAAATGTTGGCTTTCAATTTGTTCAATGTTGCACAGCAAAGCTCTGCACTGATAGTTTCTCCCTTTGGCAAAAAGTCCACTGAAAGAACATTTCAGCGATCCCAGAACATTGTGGCTATGACTTTTCAGTCAGTGAGAACAGTTTTGAATTTTTTGCACACAGGAGATTGTGGATGTTTCCAGGTTATGGAATCCTGTTTTGCTCTCCAGAGTAAAATGATAAACCCATGTTTCATCTCTTATGACCAGTTGAGCGAGAAAATCACCTATGTCACTGTATTGCAACAGATTCTCCAGACACATCCTGATATGTGTTGCCTTGTGCTCCTGTGACAGTTGTCAGGGCACCCAGCAGGAATACACCTTTCAAAAGCAAAAGACAACATGAACAATTTCATAAACAGTGGAGTTACTCAAGTTCACCACTTGTACAGTTTCACATAGTTACACTTGCTGGTCTTCAAGAACGATGCTCTTAACGCATGAAATATCTTCTTGCTCAATGAAGGCCTGTGTGCACAATGTTGATCTTCGATATACCAGAGCTCCCGTTAAGTTCATTGCACCAAAAACACACCTGCTTCTTTGACATTACCTTTTCACCATACACAGCAACCAGTTCACGGTGAATGCCACTTGGTGAATCCTCTTTTTGCTTGCAAAAAAGGAATAACTTTATAGACACCTGTTTTAGACTACACTCACACAGTAGTTACCATCTTGCAATTGGAATTAGCTGTGAGGCAACAGTAGCACCACACTGCAATGGCAGTCTTTTTGAACATTATTAATGGGTCTATCTGTCCACATATAAAATCACTATTTTATGACAAAGAACATTATCACATGTAAGGTGTAAAGGCCAGTACCATAAAATTCCCATAATGGAGGCTTTTTCTTTTATTCTTTTTCAAATCTCACTTAGAAAATCACTGTTTCATGACACAGAACATTATCACATGCAGGGGTGTGCCAGTAGTGTCTGGCGTCTGTGTTCAAAACTTTAGTTGGTGCCGCTATACCCCCCCAATAAAAAAACACTTTATAAAACCGTTATTTTTAATATTTGATGCCAATAAAGTGAGTATTTCATTTTCAATTTTATCTCCTAAATAGGAGGGCATATTTTTAAAGTCAGGATCATTAGCTACACATCAGGTGTGTTCCGATATAAAAGGATCAAACTTTTCTAACATCTCAATGCATTTTAAAAAATTGCCATTGTTGCGATCGTAAAGTTTATTACTTTTACCACGAAGAGCTAGATTTTGTTTGCCTAAAAACTGTACTACAAAAATTATTACTTTTATAACTTCATACCAACATTTCCTTTCATTATCTAAAACTCTTTGTTGCAAATGATCAATACAAGTTTTATTTTATAAGGATGTAATTAATTCTGTCCATTTTTTGTAATTGTTCAAATGATTTAAATTTTTCTCATGACGATTCAGATACATTGCAAGATGTTGCCTATATTCTGCTGATAACAGCAGAATACAGAATAAAGTTAAAAACTGCAATTTCCACCTCGCCTAAAATCTTTGGTGCCTGTGTGCATTGCACACATTGCACATATGGCTGGCGCGCCCCTGATCACGTGTAAGGTGTAAAGGCCAGTACCAAAAAATTCCCACAATGGAGGCTATGTATAATTGTGCAGAACATCAATGGGAATTTTATATCTTTCTCACTTCAAATTACGTTGGTAGATACGACTCTTTTTAGACAATAACAGACCAAAACGAATAATTTCCAGATAAAATAAAACTTTTCATTTCAATTATTATTACTTATTCATGATAAACGAGACTTAGGAACTTCCAGCATAATCATGCAGGTAGCACTCTGAAATGCACATTTTGGCCATGTGTCCTGTATAGTCCCACTCAAGTTTGGAAGCTGAATCCAAAATCAAAATACCACTTAAAAAAGCTTCCATTCACAGGTAAAATGTTACATTTGATCTTAATTACTGAAACTTACAGCCATTACAAACTAAACTTGCAAACTACTAACTTACCTTGTGGAATATAAAGTAATTCTCCAATATCCCAAAGTAATTTATTTATTGAAGAAGTTAGCCGTGGTTCCACAACCATAAGAAACATAAGCACTAAAAATGCCTTCCTTAAGTTGGAAAGTGAAGTAGGCCAAGTACCATTTCGAATGGAGTTTCTATATATGCATAAAAAAAAAAATATATATATATATATATATATATATGTATGTGTGTATATATATACACATATGCACACACAGATTTATTAAAAACAACAATTAAGCTATACATTTTATTAGAGACAATTATCTTAAAATTGTAGAAAAATTATAACAGCACCTTTGTTGTTGAAGAGTACTTTTATATCAGACAATTTAAAGTTTAAATTTCTGTCATTTCCATAAAGCATTTTCAGTGTGAATCCCACCATGAAAGACTGTCAATCTTTAGTATATTAGTACTATGGGTAAGCTATGGTTTGGTAACCCTGCTCTAGGAACTAAACATGAAACCTTTTCAAGCCATTTCAGCCTCCACTAAGGGGTCTCACGCCACGCAATGAAATTCATTTGTCACCTAAAGAAAATAATTATAACAGACAAAATATTATATCTTTGTTTTAATCCTTTACCAAAGCATAAGCAAATAAAAATGTGCATGTGTAAATGTGAAGAAACTTCACAACTAGGCTGCTTGTGTGTAGAGACTAGACCACTGACTTCAATTACCTTCATGTTCCATAATGCACAGTAGCCTTCCTTGCAGACATATATATTGCTATGAATTATTGGGACACTACCAGACCAGATATGATCTTTATTAAAGTATCATCTGGGTGTCATACTTGCTTTCTACATGAAACATCCATGCCTTTGGTGGAATTCACACTCAAAGCCTGCTATTAACCACCCAGCTAACCAGGACAGTGATGTAATTAATGCAATTAAGAAAAATCATAGGCAATATCATTAATGAAAAGTTAAATGTGGTCAGTTCACCATATATATATATATATATATATATTGGTGTAACATTCCTACTGAGTGTGCTGTTCATGTGGCTTATGCAACCCATGCTATAAAATTTATGTCGATTTGACCTATGATTGCATTTTTATAGATGTATAAAAGTTTTAGGAGTACACAGTGAATCAGTTCTAATTTTAATTGGTCCACTACAATTAACTGTAGGATAACTTTGAATAATTTGTCAATTAATATTATTATTAAGGCCTCCATGGAGTCAAAAGACTCATCATAAGAGGTCCTTCCTAAGAAACACAAAGTCTAGCAAGAATCATCGAGGGGAGGTCCCCCCTAAGAAACACAAAGTCTATCATACCACTCCTTGAACTCAGTGACCGTTCTCGCTCTCACCACTCCATCAGGCAATGCATTCCATGGTTCAACCACCCTCCATGCAAAGAAACCACTCCTCACCCTCTTGCTCACAGTTTCCTTTCGTAACTTCCGGGGATGGCCTCTTGTCATCACTCCTTCCCACTGTTCAACCAAGTGAAAGAACTCCCCCAGTGTCAACCCTGTAACCACCTCTCAACAGTTTAAAAGTCTCAATATATCACCTCTCCTTCTTCTATCCACCAAACTCTGCGGTCCACATTCCCTCAGCCAATCCTCATAACTATCATTGTACAGTCCTGAAACCATCTTTGTTATCCGCCTTTGTACCCTTTCCACAGTTAATTTATCCCCTTCAAATCCTGGAGACCAAATCTGAGAATAATAGTCCAAGTGTGGTCTGATCAGGGTCTTATACAACGGAATGATAACTGTTTTATCTCTACAGGTCAGTGTCCTTCTCATTATTGGGGCAATCCTCTGTGTTACCTTCACCACCTTTGCAATATGTCCCCTAAATTTCAGGTTTCTATCAATCATTAACCCCAGATCTCTTGTCTCCCCTACTTCCTCCAGTATTACTCCTCCCATAGAGTATGCAGTGTCGCATCAATGTTTCCCAAACCTCAAGACCTTACATTTTGCTTCATTAAACTGACACCCCCATTCATTTGCCCATCTATCTAGCTTATTCAAATCCTCTTGCAGGGCTGCCACATCTGCACTATTACTAATAATCCTTCCCAGCTTCGCATCATCTTCAAACAACTGAATATCCCCTTGCAATCCACTGACAATGTCATTGATATAAAGGTTAAACAATATAGGTCCCAGTACTGAGCCCTGTGGGACCTCACTTGTAACCCTCTGCTTCCTTGAAACTGCCCCACCATACACAACTCTCTGATGCCTATCGGAGAGCCAATCCTGAATCCAGTTGACCAATCTGACATCCAAACCCATCTGCTGCAACTTGAATATCAGCTTATCATGTGGCACCCTGTCAAATGCCTTCGCTAAGTCTAAGAAAATGGCAGTATATGCCTTTCCCTCATCTAATGCTCTTGTAACTTTATCATAAAAGACTAGCATATTGCTAAAACAAGAGCGCCCCTTCACAAATTCATGTTGACTCTCACAGATAACATTACCCTCATCTGCCCAATGCTGTAAATGGTCCTTCACTACTTTCTCCAAGATCTTACTAACTACTGATGACACACAACCTGGCCTATCTAAGCTTCCTTCCTTCCATTCCATGGGCACTTTTCTGCAGCCAGACTTTCATTGAAAAGCCAGGTCAAAGGCACTGTCAGTTCCCTAGCACATTCTCTCAAAACTCATGGTGAAATACCATCCAGTCCCACAGCTTTACTGACATCCAGAGTACCCAGTATTTGAAACACACTCTCCTCCTATACCTCTAAACCTCGAACCTGCCCTATCCCTCTAGCATTAAAACTGATTCCTCCAATAAAGTGTTCATTGAACAATTCTACTATGTCCTCTTCATCAGTCACTCTATTCCCACTTTTATCATTCTTCCACAGTCATTTCTCCTCCTACTGGCCACATATCTAAAAAATTCCCTAGGATTTTCTTTTGACCTTAGGGCTAATCTCCTCTCATATTCCAGTTTCTTCTTCCATACTAGTCACTCTTCTGGCCTGTCTCCTTATATCTCTTCCACAGCCTCGTTTTCACATGCAATTCCTGTTTAATATCGTTTGTCATCCGCTTTACTCCAAATTGTGTCCTCTTGTTTACACGTGATATACAACTTACCATTGTTGCTAACAAATATTCTTTCATAATTTTCCACACACTAATGATATCCCGGCCTTCCAATTCCTCCTTCCATGAAACTTCCCCAAGTGGACGTCTTAGACTATTATAATCACTTGCCTTATAATTCCACATACGTTCCCGTCTCTTTGATACTCCTGCATGTCTATTCATTTTCCAAGTCGAAACCATATAGTCACTCTCTTCAACTGGTGGGAGAGATGTCATCTCAGTTATTATCAAATCTTCTGATGCTATAACCAAATTCAAAACTCTTGAACCTCTATTACATGTTGCCTAAGACAATTGTCCCTCAAGAATTCTAGAAATTCCATTCCCTTATTGCTACATGCATCTTCCTCTCCCCAGTTTATACTACTGTAGTTAAAATCTCCCATAACAATCATTCTTCTTGCACTTGCCAAACTCAACTGTCTAAACATTTCCTGGTCCCCATCCTCTGTACTGCTGGGTCTGTAGCAACACCCCACTAAATATCCTGTCTTGCCCACCTCTACCTCACACCATATGCTTTCAAAATCATTAGTGTCAATGCCTTCCAAAGTCTCCACTCTTAGAGGACATAGGTCATCACTTATCATAAGCAGTACTCCAACACAACGCTTTCCATTCCTATCCTGCCGAAAAATGCTGTACTCAGCAACTTTTATTCCTGTTATTATATCCTCTTCTGTCAACCACGTCTCAGTGATCCCAATAGTATTTGGCCAGGCTGATGCTATCTGCACCACCAATTCCTCTCCTTTATTCCAGATACTCCTGGCATTAATATATAGCATATAAATGCCATTGTTTCTATACCCAGCATTATCCCCTCTAGACTCCACTGGGCTCAATGTTACCTGATGTCATCCTCCTTCTCCCAAGTACCCATTCCCACAAGAGGCCACCCCTGCTACCATCCTCCCTGGGACACACTGACTTTTTCAGAACAGCAATCTCTCCAGATGCCTACATCCTTCCTCATTCAAATGTAAGCGGTCTCTCTTGCATACAATTCCTCTCTGTCCTCAAACGCACTCCAAGCATCCACATACTCCAGTCCTCTCTTGTCACACATTCTAGCTATTATGTCATTCAATATTACTACTAATATAATATAATTTTAAATATGGAAAGCATAAAGGTCGAATGAACAATAGCTATACTTTAAGTGTGCCATTTATATGAGAACAACAACAAAAGGTTTACACTTTGTGGTGATCTTAGATTATCATTAGCAAATACTATAGTCAGACACAGTTAATTTGAATTTTGATACAATTTTTAAATACAGCCATATTTAATATGCAGAGAAATCGGAAAAATTAATCACTTGGTAATCAATTATTTTTCTGGACTGAACCAAAGAAAGGCTGAAATAACTAGTTTTACTTATTTATACACAAGTTTCAACCTCCTTTGACTATAACTAGAAAACAGAACATTCAGTAGATCGTCAACCCTGTTTGCCATTGTAAATATGAGCAAAAAAAGTTATAAATTATTTATAGAAAATTATATATTAAAATCTTGTCTATATCAGTGTTATTAAACACATCAGTTCACACTTCATGCATGAAAAACAGATGAAATTCAGAAAACAAAAATAGTAACTCATGACAAATGGCAACATTCAATCAGATTGGTTGACACAATAACCAATCACGGCCAATGATTTCTGAGTGCTATTGTCTCACTGCACACCCTGCCTCGTTTTCTTTAAAACTGCTGGAACGGTAAGAATTTGAACTGTTGCACCATCTGTATTTCTGTTCAAAAGTCTCATAGGTGTATGTATTTGTGACTGCACACCCAGGCTATTAAAGTGAATGTGATACAATGTTTATGCATCAAAAAGTGTCCGCTTCATGAAGCATTAGTATATTGTGATTAATTTTAGGAATTGTATGAAGCCAGGCAATTCAGTTGAACTTTAACAGGAATAAATACAAAAATATAACATTGGTTATATTGCTATTCCGTGGGTGTGCACCACTCAGCATACCCAGAATATAGGCCCCTGATAAATAACCATATTTTTCGATAGATATACAAAAAAGTCTAAATTCTTTAAAAATGAACATGCACGGTATACATTAAAAAGGTATGAGAGGTAAATCAAATGTAATAACAAAACTAAGGTAGAAGTATTACTTAATATTTATTGAACATTACGCTATTCAAATCCAAAAAATTCTTCATCAGACTCAATATTGAAAAAATCAATTGCATTAAAAATTTCATTTGGTATTTCTTCAGCTTCATAATCATTATCACCAGACACCACTACATTCCCTTGTGCTTTAATGAAACCATTTCTAACACAGTTTTCACTTACAGCAGCCCAACTATCTACAATCCAAGTAACTATATCTTTATATGACATTCTTTTCATCTGCCCTGTTTTGTTATATGGCTGTCATTCATCATCCAGTCTTCCCATTTAACCCACAAATTGTCTGAATGGTTTATTTACTGCAAGATCAAGGGGTTGGAGTTTTTTCGTTAAACCACCTGGAATGACAGCCAATTTGGAATACTTACAATTGTTTTAACTTCTGCTGTCGTGTGTGCCCTACAAAAATCCAACACTAACAAAGATTTTGGGTTGAAAAATGCCATTTTTCTCTTTAGTCATACATTCTCCAACCAAAATTTCATAACCTCAGAATTTATCCAACCTTTATCATTAGTAGTAACAATAATATCTTTGGAATCACAACCTTTTGGAACAATCTTTCTTTTGAAAATTACCATCGGTGGCAGTTTGGAACCATTTGCAGTTACACAGAGAACCACAGTAAAGTTAGACCTTTCGCGCCCTGTTGTAGCAACTGAAACTTCTTTTGCTCCCTTCAGATTCACAGTACTAGAAATAATTATTAAAAATAACACGTAAGTCCACAGTAATAACTTTAATTAATAAATAAGTAGATATTTCGTACTAAAACTAATAGTACATCTTCAGTGTTGCAAACATAAGAATAGAATACAAGTAACGAACATTCAGTGGATCACCTATTAAAATACAATATTTTCGTGAGCTAGGAAATGAAAGAAATTAATAAATAATTAATATTTAAGATAATTAATTTTTAGTTTTTTAATGATTACATAAAATAAAAGTCTCCCAGATCTTCAAGAGAGAGAGGCAATCATTTTGATTTAAATTCGGTTGGTGTAAAAAAGCTTCACAACTCTCTTTAAAGAGGCATTCATATTTGAACCTGCATCTATGAAGGAGAATAGCTTTATCCCACCGGATATTATTGGTAGTGGTAATACTGTGTTGTGCTAGACCAGACTTCTGAAGTTTGTTGTAATCAATATAATATTGATGTTCTTTAATTCTTTTTTCCACAGAACGGCCAGTTTGTTCAAAATAAGAAACATCACATTCACAAGGAATTTTGTAAATGGCAGCCAAAGACAGAGATGACAGTTTATCTTTTGTAGAAGGCAATAAGGAAGAAATTTTGTTGATAGGAATATAAGTGGGAATCAACTGGTACTTTTTTAAAATTCTACCTGTAGGTTCTGAGATTCCTGGAATGTAGGAGATTGGAACTCTGCGAACTGTTGAAGAAACCTTAGGTATTGGAACATAAGATTCAATTATCTGTTGGATTTGATTAGGGTGATAATTATTAGATACCATTAACTTTTTAATAATGGAAAGTTCTTTTGTAAGATTGCTGGAGAAGGGCAAACTTTATGTGCCCTATTAATTAGAGATTTAAGAATGCCAAATTTTTGAGATGTATGGTGAGCAGACTTTTTATGAATGTATCTGCCAGTAAATGTGGGCTTTCGAAAGATGCTTGTAGATAAGGTACCAGAAGAAGTTCAAGTAAGCAGGATGTCCAAAAATGATAAAATTCCAGAATTTTCCTTTTCCATGGTGAATTGGATACGAGGATGAAGGCTATTTATCTGTTGTAGAAAGCTCATATTCAGTATGTGACCAAACGGCAAAAACATCATCAACATAACAATACCAAAGAGATGGTTGAGGGTGAATGGATGAAAACATAGTCTCTTCGAACTGTTTCAAAAAATAGTTAGCCAAAGCCAACTTGTTTGTAGAACTTGTTTTTCCAACTAAAATAACCTGAATGAATAACAAATTCAAAAATCTTTGCGATATCTGGATGGTAATCTTCATATAATAAATTGACTGTGTCGGCTAATGGGATATTGGTAAACAGAAATACAATGTCGAAACTGACTAACAACTCAGACTCTTTCATTTTTAAATCCTTGATTTTTTCCCGGAAATCTGTTGAACTTTTTATGTAGGAAACAAATGAACACTTCCTCTCAGATCCTTACCTATATTGTTAATGAACAAATTGAACAGTAGTGGTCCAAGAACACAACCCTGCAGCACACCACTAGTCACAGGCCATCTTTTGGACTCTCGTTGTCGTCGTCCGGTAGCATCCTCTAGCAAGATGGTTGCAGCAGATGAGCAGCTCTTCTCCATTTCTCTCTGTCTGTTGCTTCCATCATTCTTAAACCAGTCCATTCCATGATGTCATTAAACCACTCTCTAGTTGGTCTTCCACGTCTTCTCTTCCCCTTGTAATATAGTTCTTGTCAGGTGTCCCGAAGAACCTCTCAGAAGATGTCCTGCAAATCTAGTCTTTCTTTGCATAATATTCTTTAACAGTGTTCTTTCCATCCCAACTCGTCTTAAAACTTCTTGATTTGATTTGTAAAGAAGATTCATATGACTGACATGCAATCTGGTCCATATCCATATGGGAACAAGTGACCTCCCTGGTAGCCAACTGCACAGTTCCGGACCCAGGGGACCCATCCTGAGCTGTGCATCGCTCGTCATTTTGATCTTTACTGCTCATCCAAACTAGGGAAAAAGTAGATGCATAGTGGTTTCCCGTTGCCTTCTATGCATTAAGACATGAAAAAAGTAGAAACATTGAAAGAATCACCCCTAGCCCTCGATTACTCTAATAGCACTGGGGGGAAGGAACAAGAAAGAAGAAAAGGATAGAAAGAAATAAGAGTAGGGACCATCTTATAGATAATATAACAGATGTATATTACATGAAATAAGGTATGGTCCAGCATCAGGTACCTCAGGTTCGCCACTCCCGTACTCACTAAAGTGAGCCCTTGAGGACTCTACTCCTGAATAAACGACTCTCTGATATCTCTCCATCCCTATATCCATCCCCATATGCTTCAGTTTACTGATTAGAATTCCATGTGGTATCCTGTCAAAGGCCTTAGCAAGGTCCAGTAGAATCACTGTAAACCATTACCCTTATCCAGTTCAGCCGTCACTGGGTTATAAAACGTGAGCAAGTTACTGAGGCATGATCTACTCTTCACAAAACCATGCTGTCCCCCATACAATATCCCATTTTCATCTATCCAATCCTGTAATTTTCTCGAGTATTTTCCCCAAGACCTCGACAATGATTCCTAACATGCTGAACGGTCGGTAATTTACAACAGCAGTCTTGGAACCTCCTTTATGCAGTGGAACTATTTTCCCCTCTTTCCACCCCCTCAGGACTAACCCAGACCCGAGACTCAAATTAAACAAAATGGTCAAGGGTACTGACAATTCTTTAGCCGCTTCACGTACAACACGAGCTGGTATACCATCCAATTCCACAGATATATTGACATTGAGGTTTTGTAATAGACTATTCACTTCCACTTCATTCACCATAATTCTCTCATAAGCTATTGGTTCATTGATTCCTGCAATGTCACCACCTTGATGATATACTCTTGCAAAGTGCTCGCTCAGTAATTCCACTATATCAACTGATTCGGTTACCTCCCTACCATCAGCATTCTTTAAAATCATTCTGCCATATACATTTTTTTCTTTTACTTGTAACATATCGAAAAAATTGTTTGGAATTCTCTTTAGCCTGTATGGCTAATTTTCTTTCATAATCTGCTTTTGCTTTTCTTACCACAGTCGTTACCCTTCTGGCCTGCACTTTATACCGTTCATGTGCCTGCCGGTCACCTTTCTCCTTAAATTCCCTCCACAGTTGTTTCTTTTTTTGCAGCTCAAGCTTAATGGTGTTATTCATCCATTTAACCCCTACTTGATTTATTATTCGGATTCTAGGTATACAGTCAGCTATTGCCTCCTGCAAACACTTCTTAACCGCCTCCCATGCATTATCGACATGCAGCCCTTGCAGTTTTACATGCCATGGCACTGAACCAATCAAATTCCTAAGCTTGTCATACATACCAGCCCAATAATTCCACATGTACCCTGTCTTAATTGTAAATTTCACACCTTTAGCCACCTCCCAAGTCAAAACCCTATGAAAACTGTCACTAATTGGTGGCAATGTGGTCATATTCGTTACAGCCAAATTCTCAGATACAATTACTAGGTCAGGCACTCTCTGACCCCTAGTATTTTCCATTACATGATGTCACAGATAATTATCCCTTAATAACTGCATAAAATCCAATTCCTTCCTCCCATGTCCTCTCCTCCTTCTAATCAATGTTACCATAGTTGATATCTCCCATAATAATTACCCTTCTTCCACTCATTTCTTCTATTTGCTTATGCATACTATCTCTATCTATTCCATCACCTGGTCTACATATATATATATATATATATATATATATGTGTGTGTGTGTGTGTGTGTGTGTGTGTGTATAACATTATGAGGGCTTAAGAGAACACAATCCTCAGCACCCACAAGTTGCCTTAACTACTTAAGTCAGGTAGGTAGGTAGTGCAACTCGAGGATGCCGATGATTGTATTCTCGTAAGCTCTCAGGTCAACTTAGGGATCTTTCATAGTTAACTTTCTATATATGTGTATATGGTATATATATATATACAGGAAGAAATGGTATTTACAAATATAAGTAACCGCAGCGCATAATTTATATAGAATAAACAAATAAAAACGGAAAGAATGTGCCCTACCTTGTTCTATAATATCGTCTAAAAATTGTAATTCTCCATGTTCGAAAAACATCTTTCCAGGATGGTTCATCCTCATCAATTCGAAGCACACGGGGTTCTGCTACTGCAATTCTTGCTTCAGCCATCAGTGCGGAAATATATGTTACAGCGGCTGTTATATATTTTAAAAAATCACAATAAGCTTGCCATTTAATAAATGAGAAGTCCACAACACACTGAAATGTTCTAAACTCAAATCTCACACAAAATTACATGACAGAAGTAACAATTTAATTAGCAGATTATGTATATAAAAACAGTCGCTCAGATAAAATACTACACGCTGTCACACTATTTATAGCCTAGAAGACAACCTGAACTATATGTATTAAAAATAAGTGATCAGTCACTACACCATAAGAGACTTCTGATATTGCAGCTTTCATATCACAACGATTGTGCGAAAACACGAGGCTTACATACACTACACACGGCCTTGACAACCTCGAGAATATTTGCAAACAAGCCTGCACTGCCACCATGCGAAACAGCACATAAAACATTTTAAAAATTTCGGTATTCACCGACGATTACAATTTACAATTGATTTATTTAAGTCGTTTTGAAAAAAAAAAACAATGCATTAAATAAGTTGATCAAGTTTCTTTTCTGTGGAAAATTCAGATTTTTCACCACGGGGTGAAAATTGTCACATTTTACATAAACCACACATGCGTCAAGATTTTGCTGGATGGATATATTTCGCAAAATTGGACAGTTTAAAACTTAATAAAAATTTGATATTAAATAATAAAAAGAAACTGTTTTGAAAATATATTATGGAAAAAGCATTTCTTAAGAAACAAGCTAATATATATGTATAGCTCTAACATTTAAAAAAAAAAATGTGATCAATTTAGAACATCCCGTTAACAAATATAATTAAGATTTTATTTTATTTTATTTTATTTTATTTTATTTTATTTTTTAGAGCTGGATATAGGACTTGGGTTTTACTTCTTTCCTATTATTACCCTATAAAGCCGTTAAATAGACTTTTATATGTATGCATAACTTTTGTATGTGCGAAATTGTTGTCGCATTTCGTGAAAATTCTTTATGACATTTAAGTTAATTCAACAACGAAATGAAAAATGCCTGGCGTGTGAACGTTGAGATTATTATTATTATTTCATGACACCTCTAAGGAGTCTTAAAGACTCATCGAGGAAGAGCACCTACTCTACAACTCTCCGTCTCCCACCAACTACAGAGAAAACGCCACTACCATCATCATCGTCTACACCAGTGATTTTCAACCTTCTTTATAATATTGTACACCTAGACTAAAAATATATTATTTTAATTTTTTTGACAATCTGGCAAAAAATAGCCATAATTTTGATTGATTTATACACACAATATATTAATAATAGTAATTACTTATCCTTTTTGCTCCAAAAAAAAAAATTAAACTATATTTTTGACATTTAGAGTAAGAAAAACAATACTCAAAATTATTTTTAAAAATGTTTATTGATTTTTTCAAATGAATATTAAATGTATTAAATAATACACATACCTATAATTAATTTCAATGAGATATCTGAGCTTGGTGTTGTTTCAGAATGTCTTTTGTGCGAGGTCGAATTTTAGATAGGCATACTCTTAAATCCAGGGGCGAATGCTGGGCTTGAAATTCACGCTTGCTCTGATTACACAGTCCAACACAATTTTTGCTGACTTTTATATGAGACTTGTTTTTTATTAATTTGGGTGCGCTGATTTCAAATATCAAACCCATTTTTCTCTACCAAGTCAGGTTTTTCCTCTATGGCATTTTCTTTTTGCTAATTTGTAAGTTTTTGATAGTTTTAAGGAGGCAGTACTATTTAGAGGATCAAAAAAATCGATTTTTTAATATTATTTTCTGAAAGCATGTACTTTTAAAAATCTGTTCCTAACTTTTTATCAAGAAATTCGAAAAATTCCCGAAGATATATAGCCTATTATTCAAAGCAGTGCACAGATCAGAATCGGAGCGCTCGCCGCTCTCGCTTATTATACATGCCATTGTAGGTTCTTACGAATAAATGCGTAAGAACGCATTTATTGGTAAATGCGTTCCTACAACGGCACGTACTGGCGCTTTGAATGCGAGAGAGGCCGATAATTAGATACATAACTACTTAACAATATTCATTAAAAATTACAAGAATATTTATAAAAAAAATAACAATTTTACTTCCACATGAGTTTCAGGGAATAAATTTTTGTTTGTAGCAATTTCTGCTGTGTGTTCTGTTTTGGCAATCCCTTTGAATACTTCAACAGTAGTCGGCCATCATGTGAGAATCCCATCTTCCTTGGTACCGAACTTTCATAGTTTTTAAGTCTTGATGAAATCTTTCGCCTTGTTCATCGCTTACAGCACCTAAATTCTCGGGAAATCTATCAAGATGACTGTATAGGAAATGAAGCTTTATGCTCATGTTGCAACCTAGACGCTGGAAATTTTCAAGCATTGTTTCCACTAGATCTTTGAAATTGCACGCTTTTTTGTTTTCAAGAAAATTATTCGCAACCATTGTAAATGAAGTCCAGGCCTCTTTCTCAATTTCGTTCATAGAGGTGATGAAATTTGGGTCTCTCAATAAAGTTCTAATTTGCGGTCCACCAAATACACCGGCTTTAATTTTTTCATAACTAAGTCGTGGAAATTTTTCACATATGTATTGGAAACAGTCACCTTGTAAATCTAAAGCTTTAACATACTGCTTCATAAGACCTAGTTTGATGTGTAGAGGTGGAAAAATGATTTTTTCTCTATCGATTAAAGGTTGATTTATAACATTCTGTTCTCCAACATTTAAGGATATTCTAAGAGGCCAATGTTTCTGACTCCAGTGTTGGTTTCTAACTCGACTATCCCAGAAGCATAGAAAACACGGAAACTTTGTATATCCTCTTTGAAAGCCAAGTAAAAAGTTCACCATTTTAAGATCCACACAGATGATCCAGTTATGGTCTGTATATTTTAATAACTTCAGAACCTTTTTAATGTCCTCCTCATATGTTTCCTTTAAGTGGACTGAATAGCCAATAGGAATTGAGCCATACACATTCCCATTGTGTACTAAGACACACTTGAGACTTCTGCTTGAACTGTCGATAAATAAACCCCACTCATTTGGATGATATTGTACAACACTCATTTCAGTTAGTAAACCTGACACATTGTTACAGTAAACAAACCCACACTCGTGTTTAAAATATTATACAAGATTACTTTCCCTGCTACGATAAAAAGTTATCTTCGTAACTTGCTCTAGTAAGTTTTTTTCATTTAATCTTGAAGCTAACAATTCCGATGATTCCTTTGATAGGCCCAAATCTCTTACTAAGTCATTCAATTCCGCTTGAGTAAAACGTTGCAGTCCAGAACTACAAATTAAATTTTCATTGTCTAAATCAACATCCGGGTCTTGCTGCTCAAGAACATCTGGCATATCCCGATCATGCTCGTTCTCAAGTACAGTAAAGGAAGTCCTTTATAAATTGGCATGGCTATTTCATTGGAATGAGCAACTGGCCGAATTGCTGAGTCGAGATTTGGATACACAATTTTTTTCTTATTCTTCTTATTATAACCAGAAGTCTGAACTAAACAAAAATAGCAATCATCTACGTGATATTTCGGTTCACGACAAATCATTGGAATGCCAAAAGCTAATTTTTGGCGTTTTCCCTTGCTCCACTGTCGTAAATTTTCTACACATGACTTACACACTTTATTTAGAGCCCATGAATTGTCCTGATCTGTAAGTTTTACCTCAAAGTATGCAAAGTACACTTTCTTAACGGAATCAGTGATGTTTGTCCTTTGACTGGGAACAGTAAAGATGCCACAAATGTAGAAGAAGGAATCTACACTATTGACACAGTTTCGAGTAGTAGACATGATGATTAGAGCCCGTGTAGCTCAGTGGATGTGGCGTTTGCACACCACCGCGCTAGGCCGCACGAAGGAAGTCTTGGTTTCGAGTCTAGTCGGCGACTAGAGGAAATTTTTCTAAGCCTTTTTTCGACCGGTTCCCGAGTTAGTCGATCTCTGGCACGGGCAAGCAGGTTTTTCCTCCCGGAAACTCGGGTTTTTCGTCCTGTAAACTCAAGAAAATCGACCGTAGAACCCACATTATTTCAGACATTAAATATATTGTGTTAGGGTTAGAGACCACGAGATGGTGGCACATTTGAGCCGTCTCTCTTCACTGCGTACCGCTTAATTAGTGATAGCCTTGGGCCATCTGTCTCTGATTGGGTACCAGTGGAGATTGAACTGCCCACTCAGTCTCCAAAAGTTAGATAGGGCTAAATGGCCTCGCCTACTCCCGTATATACGGGAATAAAAAGGCGTTAGTTGATTTTTTTTTTTTTTTTTGACATGATGTATTTTCTTCACTGCCGACTAACATGCAATTAACAAGACAAAAAAAAAACCAGAGACTTTGTTGAAATGTTATAAGCGCTCATCATACTTTCACGATCGATTAACGATTGACTGATTTCGATCGTTCTTTGTCCGCTATGACGCATATAGCATTCATTTGTTTTAGACAGTTGTCATCGCCTACTTTTCATCACCTAAATCTATTAGGTCGGTTATCGGCCTCTCACGCATTCAAAGCGCCAGTACGTGCCATTGCAGGTTCTTACGCATTTATTCGTTTACTAACAAGCGAGAGCGGTGAGCGCTCCGATTCTGATCTGCGCACCGCTTTGAATAATAGGCTATATCGTCGGGAATTTTTCGAATGTCTTGATAAAAAGTTAGGAACAGATTTTTGAAAGTACATACTTTTAGAAAATAATATTAAAAAATCGATTTTTTTGATCCTCTAAATAGTACTGCGTCCTTAAAACTAGCAAAAACTTACAAATGAGCAAAAAGAAAATGCCATAGAGGAAAAAACCTGACGTGATAGAGAAAAATGGGTTTGATATTTGAAATCAGCGCACTCAAATTATTAAAAAAACAAGTGTCAGATCATAATCAGCAGAAAAAAATTTTTTTTTTTGTTGGCCAGTGTTATCATTCAGGGAGTGAGAGGTGTGATTGATATCTGATTATCGGAATAATGAATTACAGGTAACCCTCGTATAACGCGGATGTTAAGTTCCATAGAAATGCCGCGTTATATAAATCGCGTTATGCGAGACTCAGAACACATACAAAAAGTAAGGTTATATTCCGAAATCTTTTTTTTTTTTAATTATATAAACAACAATGACATATCCAACAAAAATATATTTTTATTTAATTCAGGTAATTCATGTAAGTTAAGAAAACATAAACTTACATGTCATTGTTTATATGTTTATAGAAACATATAACATTTGCACGGCACCATTCGTGAAAATACTGATGCAAGAATCCCAAGACAAGTTATGGCAATTAAAGCAATTATCAACGACAACATCAAAAATATCTTGGCCCCTTGTTGTTTCCGGGAGTGGTCGACAAAATAAAAATTGTTCTATAATATCTTCCTTATAAATAGATCTACTGAAGGCTAGAATTTGAGCTTTACCAGTTACATCAGTTGATTCGTCCAACTGAATAGCAAACATATATGTTTCTTTAACGTGAGATACCACTTGCAATTCAACATCTTTGGCCAAATCCTGAATACGTCGAGAAATGGAGTTATCTAACACAGGATTTTTTAAAATATCCTTTTCATCTTCCTTGCCAAACATGATATTAAGAATTTTACAGCATGCTGGCAGAATTACAGATTCTGCAATTCTGTGAGATTTCATTTTTTAGCAGCAATTTCTGCGAATGCGGAACGGCTTCTTGGGCTAATTCGGACACAGTTACAAATTTACTCCATCTTTTTGCTTGAATAGTTTTATCCAGTACAAGTCTTTTAAAATATTCAGCCGGTTTTTCGCTCAACTGAGAATGTTTAAATTGTAACCGTCTTTTTAATTTACTTGGAACCACAGCGTTGTTTGCTAATTTTTCGCTACAAACTACGCATGTAGGACGTGGCAGATCTTCTTGACTGGAAATAAAGCCAAATGGCATATAAGTTTCGTCGTAATGCCGAACGGTAGTTTTTAATTTAGTTTTAGAAGACCCAGTACTAGATGTGGTATCAGCTGCTAATGTGCTGGACAAAACTAGCTTCACTTTCTTCTTTCTTGCTTTTTTTTTTCTTACTTTCGATGTGCTAGCTTCATTGTCTTCAAATTTTCGTTTTTTTATTACAAATTTATCCATGTTAAAGGAATATTACTGAATAAAATTAACTGAAAAAAAAACAATAAAAGAACTCTTACTAGTTACCTTCAAAATAAGAGAATTAAATCAAGTTATTTGTGAACAATACACTTATGAAAAGATTAAAGCTAATTAACAGACAATTTTAAACCGATTCACAAACCGTAAGTTTCGTAAAATATAAATAAGAGAGCTTCAGGTGCGGATGGAAGACCAGACACTAATAAAAAAAATGCGCAAATTATGACATTATTTCTTTCAATTAATTTGTCTTCACAAATCTCAGGGCCCATCTGAAGACCTCTCGCGGCACACCGGTTGAAAATCGCTGATCTACACCAACGACATCTATCGCCCACCACCACCACCACCACTAGTATTGCGTGGGTTCTGAAGGCCGATTTGTCTACATGCGGGATGAAAAACCCAAGTTTCCGGGAGGGAAAACTCTGCTACCGCCATATGAGATCGGCTAACCTACCTTCAACTGGAAAAAAAAAAAAAAAAAAAAAAAAAAAAAAAACATAAAGAGTCCTCTCGTCACAACGAGAATCGAACTTATCTCAGTGAAAAAACAATGTTCCACTGCGGAAATGCAAAGAACATATTGTTATGGAGCATTTTATTTCTTTTCACCATACTGCCAAAATTCACTAAGCTTTGAATGGCCTTAATTAAAATTATTTTTAAATAAAAATCTCAAAATGAGTAGACCCATGCAGACAGACAGAAATAACTTTTGCATCCATGTCACTAGGCCAGGCAAAGAAAGACCGTTTAAATTTCGATACTAGTCGTGGACTAGGAGAAAAGATTTTCTTCGACTCTGTTCAAGAGTTAATCTTTAGCACGGACAAACGATTTGTTTCTCCCGGAAACTCGAGTTTTTCATCCCGTAAACCAAAGAAAATTGGCTTAAAACTCACATTATTTCAGACAACATGTAGTGTTTTATAGTTAGGAACCATGAGATGGCGGCAGTTGTCTGACATACTTTCCTCTCCGGGTGCAGATTAAAATCACTAATAGTCTCTGGCCAGCTATGCTGTGATTTTCAAAGGACAGAGGCCATCTGCCTACTGGTCTTCAAAAAGTTAGTTAGGACTAAATGAACTCTTCTACTCTCTTTGGGAAAAAAACGGCGTTAGCTAACTTTTTTTTAATCGCAAAATGACGAAGACGAGATGACTCACGTTTCAGTTGGATGTGAAATTTCTTAATTTCATTGGAAATGCACAAAATATGGACGCCTATCACATGCAATATGGAAAGATCCAAAAACGGCAAAAAAAATCAAAAAAAAACAGAAAGACAAGTATTGAACATATTCATGTTAAAGACATTATATATGTCTTTATTATTTTCTTTATTATTTTTTATTATTTTCTTTATTATTTTTTTATTATTTTCTTTATATATTTTATTATTATTATTCTTTATTACTCTTATTATTTTTAAATAAAATTTACTCAACTGGTATCCCCCCAACTGATAGAATGGAAAAAAGCAATTGTGATTCCTATCTTCAAGAAAGGTAATAGAGATGACCCTCAAAACTGTAGAGGTATCAGTATACTAAATTCCTGTTACAAAATATATAGCAGAATCTTAAATAACAAACTAATGAAATATTCCGAAAACTTTATTCTAGAAGTACAGAATGGATTTAGAAAAGGACGATCATGTCCTTTTCTAAGGACATGATCGTCCTTAGACGGGTCTATTACTATTTTAGTTCTTGCATGGACAAGATCCAGCAAGAACTAAAATAGTAATAGATCAGGCCTTTGGCTAAAATTAATAATAGAGAAAAGAAGAGAATATAATTTAGAAACACATACTGCATTTATTGACTTTGAAAAAGCATTTGACAAAATTAAAAGAAACATATTATTTAACATATTAAAAGAAAAATAAATACAAAATAATATCCTAAAAGCTATCACAAGTATATATGAAAATAATCAAATACAAATAAAATTAAATCACGAGCTATCATATACGAGAGAAATAAACCAAGGGGTCCGACAGGGATGTCCCCCTTTCAGCAACGCTTTTTAATATCTACTTAAATGAAATAATAATAAAATGGAATAAAAATTTACATCAAGGAATTAAACTTTCTCCTACAGTTAACTTAAACACTCTCCTCTTTGCGGACGACCAAATAATAATTACAAATTCTGAAGATAACTTACAGAAAGCTATTTTAGATCTAAATGAGATATCCAAAGATTATGGTATGATAATATCAACGGAAAAATCAAAAACTATGGCCTTTAAATGACAAGATCCAGCAAGAACTAAAATAGTAATAGATAACAAGATCTTAGAACAGGTTAATCATTTACCTACCTAGGATGTATGATCACATATGAAAATGAAAAAGATATAAACGTAAAAATTGCAAAATATTTAAAAATAACAGGTGTAATTAACTCTATATTTAAACCAAACCTAGTTCAAAAACAAACCAGGCTAAAAGTATACAATACATTACTCTACCAGTCTTAATGTATGGAAATGAAAGATTAACAACAGCAGAAATGAAGTTTATGAGAAAAACTGCAAAGTATACCGTATTTGATCACAAAAGAAACGAAGATATTATGAAAGAATTAAACCAAGAACCAGTAATAGAAAAAATTAAAAAATATAAACATAAATGGATGGAACACGTTCAAAGAATGAAAACAGAAAGATTACCAAAACAAGCCTTAAAGTACAAGCCATTAGGAAAAAGAAAACCAGGACGTCCTCTTAAACGATTCAACGATGACTTCTAAGGCCGGAACAGGCCATGCTAGGCCTAAATCCTTGATACGCATGATGATGATATATGTTACTCTTAAAGTTGCATGTTTACAAATTAAAAATTTTGTATGTGTGAGTGTGTGTTTCCCCTGTGCACTTATATATGAGCAAGGTATGGAGAGATTACAGATTCGCAGACTCAGTTCTGCAGAATTCCTAGGTCTGCTCTAAAAGCTGCTACAATGGTCTGTGGTGTCAACAGTGTATGCCAGCTTTCCTTCCAATTCACAAAAACATACTACCCTTCTTAATCTGTCCTTCTAGGAGTCTATGCCATGCTAGTGTCATCGAAATGTATTGTGATTCTCCACTACATAAGATCTACATGAAATATCTCAATCAATTTACATATCTGCCTATCGAGAAATGAAAAAAGACAGGAGATCCGGAAGGCACTACCAGAAATATGGTAGCGTAGAGGCATCCACACCTTTCCCCTTCTAATTAATTTGCGGTCCTGGACTGTTTCTTTAATTTAATAGAGCTGAGCTCGATCATAAGCTCGATCATTGTTTGCTTCATGTCAGCAAACGCCACATCCTGCTCATTTGCTGACATGAAGGAGAAGTCAAAACTCTTCCTTATAAATTCGCAATCACAATAACGCAAAAAAACTTCACAAACTAAAACTATATAGATATGTGTCTCAGGTTGGCTAATATTGAAGTGTTGGGCTTTTAAATGCTAAGAGAGGGAGAGCGAAAGCGAGAGAGAGAGAAAGAGAGAGAATATTTACACATATATGCACAATTTTGAATTTACACATATATGCACAATTTTAAGATGTAGTTGGCTCAATGGATTGCATATCTGCTCTCCAATTAAGGGAATGGTTCCAATGCCATCGTAGCGTATCCCTCGTTCTTTCCGGATTAAAGAAAGTCTAAAATCAGTAAAAACAAATCATTAGAAAAAACATCAGCTAACGCCTTTTTATTCCCGTATATAGAGAGTAGGCGAGGCCGTTTAACTCTATCTAACTTTTGGAGACTGAGTGGGCAGTTCAATCTCCACTAGTACCCAATCAGAGATAGCTGGCCCAAGGCCATCACTAATTAAGCGGCACGCAGTGAAGAGAGACGGCTCAACAAGTGCCGCCATCTTGTGGTCCCTAACCCTAACACTCGTATTTAATGTCTGAAATAATGTGGGTTCTACGAACGATTTTCTTGAATTTACGGGAGAAAAAACCCTCTTGCCCGTGCCAGAGATCGACTAACTCGGGAACCGGTCGAAAAAAGTCTTAGAAAAATTTCTTCTAGTCGTCGACTAGATTAGAAACCAAGACGTCTTCCTTCGTGCAGTCAAGCGCCGTGGTGTGCAAACGCCACGTCCACTGAGCTACACAGGTTCTACTAAATCATAAGAGAAAAAAAAAAAGAAGTTATCCCATTTGTAAGAACTCCAAGTCGTGACACCAGTTCTTGACGGGCTCTGCAATGGTCTTTGGTTAATGTGATCCAAACTACTGGCTTTCTTCCATGGAGACAGGGCCGCATTTACCATTAGGCGCAAGAGGATCCTCACTCTCTAGGGGGGCCTTATTTTAAAACCTTACTCCTCAAATAAAAAAACAGCATAGTTATAGTTGCAAAATAAAATACTTATTTTTAAATATTAAATTCATAATATAAAAAATAGAGGCCGCTGAAAATTTTGTGAGGCTTCCTGCTTCCATTTGAAATACATTGTTCTTTCCTTAGAATATAAAACTAACAGGAACTTTGTATTCCATACAATTCATGTATGTAAGCGTACCATTTCTTTGCTGGACGTATATACACGTCCAGCAAACCTGGATAATATTCTGTCCAACTGCTGAAAGAACATGAATAAAAGTGTAGTTTGACTGTCATGTCCATTAGAAGGTGCGATAATCCTTCACGCTGAAAAGAACACTTAACTACATTATACCTGGCGTCGGTGGCGTAGCTAGAGCTGTTTTCGCCCCTCTCAATACACACCAAAAATACTACAAAAAGTAAAAACGACGTATAGGGAAATAAATTAAAACACTATCTTTATATATGAAGTAAAACTTTGCTTTCAACATTCTAAAATTTTATTTTTCTTGCTTTTCTGTTAGCAAAATCGTCGATGACATTGGCGAAGTCTATTTCATAGTAATGTAGGTAATTCTTAATCAAATTTTATTTAGAAAAACTCCTTTCACAACTATCAACACTTACAGCAATTGTAGAGGAAAATTCGCAGTAGTATTACAATATTTAGAACTGAGTTCTCGAGACTGTATTTTAAAATTAATTGCAAAAGTTCAAAAAGGTTCAAAGTGACGCCCGGGGCGGACCTCTCCCCCCCCCCCTAAATACGCCACTGCCTGGCGTACGTAGTAGCTACGTTTTGTGGCCTACAGCAAGAAACGCAGTTGCTTGCCGTTTGCTGGTAACCAGAATCTAAGTTATATCAGACTAAATACCTATGAGTTATATTCATTTTGGTGATTGCTTTTATCGTATAATTATAGTTTTTAATGCCAGCGTAAAATAAGAAATCCTTTCATACTTTCTTCACTTCACATTGTATCACTTTGGAAGATCAATCTCACTATCAATTTTTTTGCTAATTATTTTAATCGCCAATACATTTTTAAAATTCTCCAAGAACTTGGGTGAAAATAATTAATTTTGTCAAACAATTATTTTATAAATTCATGAAAATCCGAATCTGAAAATGAATACAGTCTCCATCTGTTCCAAATTAAGTTTCCTATTTTATTCATAATCTTAGTTCGAAGGTTAGTTATCATACATGAATCTTGAATTATATCATGTAATGCATAATTTTTATAACATAATCTGTTGGTTTTTGCATTTCAATTTTCTTGGTCCCCCCTAATCACTTATGAAGTCAATTGTTATGTACATATTTTTGAAGTAGCGATATTTTCCCTACAGTTTATCTTTTGAAATTTTATCTTGGTGAAATTTTATTTCCAAAATTTTCATAGCAGAATTAATTCATCTTTAATGGCTAACTTCCCTCTCCCAAAATTATTACCACACACACACACACACACACACACAAATACTGCTAGATAACATGTGGCATTTTCTTTTTGTTTGAATTCGTTATTTTTCCAAAGTAATTGTACTGTTGCAGTTTTAAGCAAAAGACAAAGGCGTAGAATCTCTAATAAAATACCATTGGATATAAATTAAAAAGAGTCACAATCGGAAACCCCGAGTAATGCAGTTTAACACCATTTGTTGTACATAAAAAAAAATAAATAAATAAAAAATAAATAAAAAATCGTTCCTAAAATCGAAATGTGCGACCCATATAATCTTATTTTGCAAGGAAAGGAAGCAAAATGTCATATTTATTTCGATAAATGTTATTTAAAAAATATAAATATTTGACAGCACATGTGAAATTCGTTTTTATTTGGGAAGAGACACAATAAGTAAATTGTGCAGCACAAAAGGGTCAATCCAAGAAATACAGTGCACACATAACTACAATAATCCGTTAACTGCGGGGCAGGCGGGGGGGGGGGTAATTGCATTTTAACTGATGACACTTCATCAGCAGAATGCTGATGAAGTGTCATCAGCATTCTGCCTTTTTATTAGGTCAAAATATATTTGCGAACAGATATATTCAACATAACTTAGCCAGTTTTGTTGTAAAAAGTGCCGCATAAATATTAGCAGCATAATAATAAAAAAATAGCAAACTTCATAATGCTTCAGAATAACTTGATAATTTTGATAATATCAAAACAAGATGAGACACATCTGTAGAAATCTATTATTATTATTATTAGAGTCCTTTTAATTATGAACTCTACAAAGATATATTTAATAAATTTGCATTTTTGTGTTTTTAAATAAATAAACTGGTTTCATTTTGTCACAGATGGTTTTCACTGGATTACCTGGACTTTTAGACTATTGTTCTTATCAATATTGTAAAAACCCGATTGTAGCTTAAATATTCCAAAGCACATTTACATTGATTTTTTACTTAGGTCAAGTCCCACAAGAATGTTGTAAAAAATAACCTTGTTTGTCTCTGTATATTTTGTATTAAATATTTTTGTAAATAGCCCTTTGGAAATTAACTGTATATATTTCTTTAATAAGAATATGTTAGAGTGTAAAAACAAAGGCAACGTTTTTTGCTGGAGCTATGTGTAATAGATCTACATGGCGGCATTAGAAAGGTTGTTTATTAAATTTTGTGTATATGAGAAAGGCTTACAAGCTCTGCACGTAAACACCTCCGAAGTCAATCAGAAAGGTTCAAAACAACTTTCAGATGGTCGGCAACTTACAATCAAACGAAGACACAAAAGAGAACAAAGAGCAGGCCGAACTTGAAACTTAAGATGAAAGAATTATGCCGAATTCTTCGGGGGTTACAAACTTCGTGCGAGGTCTCAGAGAAAGCATAATAAAAGGGGACAGAGCCAAGCATATAAGGCTTCCCGGATCCAGAAGTCGCTAGAGAGAGAGAAAGAGAGAGACAGAGAGAGAGAGAGAGAGAGCTTCCCGTTTCCAGACGTTGCCAGAGAGGAGTTTCCCAGTTCCAGTCTTAAGAGAAGGCTTCGAGTGCCCAAAAGGAGATGTTCCAATCGCCGGAGAAAAGCTTCCAGGCCAGGGAGGAATCCTGGTTGAAAGCTGGCGGCAATTCGAGTTAGTGCAGGAGGCAGAAAAAGGAGGCAGTCGTCCAGGCATTTTTGGCGAACCCAAGCAGAGGAGAAAAGGCGAGACAAATTACCCGAAGCACCTTCGCTCCGAAGTTTTTCTTTTCGCCGTGGGAGAATAACTATTTGCCGGAGCTGTATATGAGTACCGCAAGGCGCAGTTCACAGTCCGCTATTTTCCCGATGAGATATTTCTAAAGCCAGATTTCGTGAAGGAAGCTCAAGATGAGATGAGAATTGCCTTAGAACTTTTTGTACAAGACATTTGACTGAATGTGTGATACAGAGTTTTTGTAAGTTATATACCTTTGTACAATTCCTCTTATAATGTGTTCTAGTTGGACAATTAAGATTTAGATTAACAGTAACAAGAAGTGTCATTAAGAGAATCTATTGGCATATTTGAAGTTGATATACAGTTTGTAAAAGTAACTTAATAGAGAATTAAATAAAACCTCTTTGTAAGTATACTAGAAGTTTAATAAGTGGAAATTGTAAACAGAGGAAATAAGTTTTTGAGTTAAAGAAAGTTTTTGCGATAATTTTGAAACACGTTCCAGAGACAACAGAGGTTTTTTTGTGTGCTGCTGCTATTTGCATTTAGTTGGGTAAGAGCAGTTTCTATATCACAGAAATAGAGCATTTGAATTTCAAGTTTATTATTATTTATAAATTAAATTGATTTTTCAGTTCATTTTTTTGTGCATCAAGATTCTAGTTATTTTAGGGTAAAATGTTGAGTAAAAAAAGTAGATGTTAGCGAGCATAGCAAGTAATCGTTACTATTTACTATTTATTACACGATTTATTCAACTCCAGCTTTGATTTTTTTAAGTTGCAATAATAAGCATAATAATTCCAGCTATCGTTACTATTTATTGCCTCTCCGTTTTAACTAAAGCTGGAATTATTATGCTTATTACTGCAAATTAAAAAAATCAAAGCTGGAGTTGAATAAATCTTGTAATAAATGAATGTTGTAATTCCATAAATATGATGATTTTTGCTATAATTTTTATTGCCGTAAATTCAAAATTTTTATTTTTAGTGAGAATATCTGAACATTACAGTTCATGAAGTTCCAATTTTTACCTTGATTAGCAAGCCTAATTTGACTGCATTTAAATTCTTTTTTTAAAAAAAACAAACAAAACACTTTTATCCTTATATTATACTAAATTATTACCATACCTTTTAATATTTTTTCGGTATTCAGAATTTTTGTAGCAACTATGATGCTTGTTAACGAAGCTTGTCAAACAAAATCAACGTTCTCAAAATCAACAATCAACACTGTAATTAAAATCTTTCACAGAAAGATTTTAATTACATCTTTCTTTAAATTAATTATGATTCAATTACCTGGAATATTTAAAAGTGTAAATACTATATAGGTTTAGAATTACATGAAAAGATTTTAAACTATTTAGAAAATTTAATATTAAATATAAAGTATTGTAGAAGTTTCATAATTATTTATAAACCATCGATATAAGTTATTTATTTATATAAATAAGTCATTTATTTATATAAAATGACTTACATAGTTTAATATTACCAAGATTTTTTTTAATATTAATAGTTATTGTATACATGTGAAATTCGTTTATATTTTTGGGAAGAGACACAATAAATAAATTGTGCACCAAAAAAAAAAAGGGTCAAATATCGTAGTACAGTAAAGAAAATTCCAAAAAAACGGTAATTAAACTGATAGTTTAGTTACCGTTATTTGGCTAGTACTTGTAAAGCAGTATATTGTATACAAGTGTATATACCGAACTATATGGTTAAAGTAGTTGTCGCAGTCGGTAAGAATATATTATTTAATTAATTATTATTCTTATTTCACTGTTACTCGTTTATTTTAACAAAATCAAGATACTACTGTTTCTATTTTTGTATTTTTTAAGCTTTTAACGTAATTGTTTATTTTATTTATATGTTTACTAGGGTGCTCCACCCCCTGACACCTACGGCGCCCGACCCCCGGGTTCCGGACTGGTATGCCGGTTCTCCTTGAATTCTGATGACTCGACACTCAGGGTAGCCCCTGAGTTTCAAAACGTTTCAAATAACTTGACAAAAACGTTACAAAAAAACGTTGCAAAAAACGTCACATAAAAACGTTACAAAAAAACGTTACATAAAAACGTTACACAAAAACCTTACAGCCTACATCCGTTTCAAGCCGACGTCACATCCGTTTCCAATTTCAGCTTATCATTTTATAGTATAGAGTAGATTTTGGATTTAATAAATATTTATTTCGCTTTTGATAGATTAATACACATAATGATGCCAAGAAAATTTGAATCCGGAGCTAGTAAACGAAAACGACTTAGAGAAAATGAAAAACAGCTAAATAGTCAAAAGGGGGCAATTTTGTCTTTCTTGCTTTCTGAAAATTAAGAATTTCGTAGAACTGAAGTTGTACTTCACAGTTCTCGGAATGAAAACGAAACATTGGTATCATTATCAGGAGGAGATGAAAGTGAACATGATGTGGAAAACATAGGAGAGAAAGAAGTAAATGAAACAAATCAAGAGGATTCTGAAGAAAATTTTCAATCGGAGTTTGTACTTACCAGCAAGCAAGCTATCTCTTATCCTACCGATATAGCAGAGTGTGGCCACTTACTATTAATGAACAGTTTATAGAGCATATTTTAATAAATATGCCCCGGAATGTTGGTAAAATCGAAAATTTAAAAAACGAATACACAAAACGCAATAGAATATATGTCAGAAATGTAAATATATCACATTTTTACTGTAAAAAGGCGAATGGAACAAAGTTATTTTTTTTTCAGAAACCAGCAAAGCAATTTACTGCTTTGTTTGTAAATTGTTTTCTAAGTAAATAATAGCTTAATGAAGGGTTTTTTAAATGACTGGGGAAATATAACACGAACCTTATGTGATCATGAGCATTCTACTGAGCATATACGAGCGATGCGCGCATATCGCAAAAGAAAATCAAGTTCTGTAAATACTCGAATTGATTCTGAATTGATCAAACAAATACAATCTGAAGAAAATTATTGGAGAGAGGTTTTAAAAAGAATAATAGCTACCATTAAGTTACTGAGTAAACTAGGGCTAGCACTTAGAAGAAATACAAATGATATTTTTTCTGATTCTTGCGGAAATTATTTATCGTGTTTACATTATTTAAGTGAATTTGATGATTTTTTTAAAACATCACATGAAAATGTACGCCAGCTGTGGTTCTGGCAGATCAAATTATCTTTCTTACCATACTCGTGATGAATTCATAGCATTAATAGCTAAAAAAACAGGTGAAATATTAATATCAGAAATTAAGGAAGCTGCGTATTTTGCAATAATACTCGATTCAATGCCAGACATTGCCCATAATGACCAACTAGCTATGATATTTAGGTATGTTGTTTGTCGCAAATTCTGACATTAGAGAAACATTTATCGAGTTCATCAGAATTACACAGCATAAATCCTTATATTTAGAAGAGGTAGTATTAAAAAAATTAGAAGAATTATCTTTGGATATAAAAATGTGTAGATGGCAAAGCTATGATAACGCTGCCAATATGAAAGGTATACAAGCTAGGCTGAAAAAACTTAGTCCCTCTACACATTATATACCGTGCTCTAGTCATTCCTTAAATTTAATTGGCAACTATGCCGCGGAATCTTGTCCGGAAGCAGTGCAATATTTTTGTTTTATTCAAAATGTATATAATTGCTTTTCATCTTCAACAAGAAGATGGGGTATACTCCTTAAACATTTAGAAAAAAAATCTTTAACAGTTAAAAGACTAAGTGAAACGAGGTGGTCCACAAGAGCTGACGCTATATTGGCTTTGAAACATGGATATAAACAAATTAAAGAAGCATTACTTGAACTATCCATTTCTCCTCATGAAAAACCTATTTCTAAATTCGAGAGCTCATCATTGGCTGAACATTTTGACAAACCAGAAACAGCAATTTTAACAGTTATGTGGGACAAAATTTTACAACGAATAAATGCTACTAGTAAATCTCTACAAGATCCCGATATGGATTTGTTTTTAGCTAATAATTTGTTACGCTCTTTAGTTGGTTTTATTTTAGATATAAGAAATAGTTATGCTGCTGTAAATGAAGAAGCGAATTTATTAACAGATGAGACAAAATTTAAAGATGAAAGGAAAGAGTTAAAAAACGAAAAAAAAATGAGTGACGAAGTTTCACAATCTAACAATGAGATTATATTACATGGGAAAGAAAATTTCGCTGTGAACATTTTTATTGTCATTTGCGATAAGCTAATTTTGAAAATTAATGAAAGAACAAAAAGATATTTCGACATATTAGATATGTTTGACATTTTTCTGAAGGAAGATATAGATCTAGACAAGTACAAGACTAATATTGATAAAATTTTACAAACTTATGGGACTGATATTGATCCAGAAAAATTTACTGATGAAGTTAAGCAATTTTTAATAATGATAAAGGAAGAAAATTGTTCAATTAAAAATATGTACAAATTTATAAACGATGGGTTAAGGTCTTCCTTTCCGAACGTAGAAACAATTTTTAAAATATTTTTGACGATGCCTATTTCAAATGCAAGTGCTGAACACTCATTTTCAGTGTTGAAACGAATAAAAAATTATTTAAGAAGCAACTTGCACCAAAATAAAACAAGTGACCTGTCGTTATTATGCATTGAATCAGATGTAATGGACTCGATCAATTATGATGACATTATAGATATATTTGCTAAAACCAAAGCCAGAAAAAAAAAACTTTTAGTTATTAATTTTTTTATTTAAATTTGAACTGATTTATTTTTATACTTTTTTTTAAAATGCAAATATATGTATACCAATGTTGTATTGTGTTATTAAAATGAGTTATTATGGAAATGTTGACTTTTATTTTCAATAAACTAAAAAAATGTTTATTTTTGAAGGCCTCATAATGATGTTGCGCCTCGGGTCTCCAAAAGTATAAATGCGGTCCTGCGTGGAGACGACTTGATTTGAACATCCTTAACACAGTTTTGTTTGAAATGTTTACACACGTGGCTGCAGCAACCGCAAGAGACAGCTCGTGACTACAGATTGTAGGTTCACTCTTCCTACCAGAGTCAGATAGCAGTCTCTTCTGTTTGACGTAGGAGTCGGGAGACCTTGTCGGGAGGGCTAACTTCGCCTATGATTACATGGCGTTCCTCAAAGTGTTGTAGGAGTACTCCAGAGGTACGCGATAGGTATTTATTAGGTACGCAGCACTTTTTAGCTGTATATTTTTGCACTTTATTTTCGCACATAAGTGCATGTCGTCTAATTTATGATTAATTTTGTAATAATTAAAACAATTTAAACGACATTTAAATAAAATTCAAATACTTCAAGTCGCTCATTCGGAACTCTCCAGAAATTTCGGAATCATTGGTATCTTAAATAATAACGGTACTCAGTGATTGTTTCACCACCCATGCAAGCATTTATATGCGTTGGTTTATTTTCGTATTTAATAATTTTAAAGAAATGTTTCATATCTTTATAATTTAATAATGGGCGTACATATCAGGAAATTAATGATGATGATGACGATTTTTGTAATATATTAGAACGGAAATGTTAAATAATAAATAACTTTATAATCATTCGTTTTTTGAATATAATATAATTATAACTTCTCTCAAATTGTTTTGGCCTCAGAGGATTACGAGGATGGTACTAAAATTTCTAAAGGGGTACGCAGGTACTGAAGGTTTATGAAAACAGCTTTCTCATAATCAATAAAACAGATGAATACCTCCTTTTGAAATTATCCTGGTCTTTCCATAATCCATTTCATGTTTGCTATTTGGTCTCTAGTTCATCTACCTTTCCTTTAGGAGAGGTAGAGACTCTACTTACATACTCTACAGTAGAATATCGATTATTTTAGAACTGACACAGTGAACAGAATACATGGAGCTCTTCAATTTCATTAAAACATATCTAATATCTGGAAAACCAAACAACTTAAATTCGTCTCTGCAATTACCGGTCAGTCCATATTTACACACAGATAAGGAATGTTACTACTTCTTATTGTGCTATCTTCTATCGAAGGTCAGCGACCATCTTGGCGAACAAACTGCGGTCTTGTGCTAATCTGAGCAGTTGTGCACTGCTCTTTCCTGTCCACGTCTTGATGTTGTCAAACCATGATATTCTTTTTCTTCCTCTAGTTCCTTTGCCATCAATTCTTCCTACCAAAATAGTTTGTAGAAGTTGGTATTTGCTGTTTCTCATGATGTGGCCAAGATATGATGTTTTTCGTTTCTTGATTATTTGTACAAGATGTTTAGCTTTGCCAATGGATTTTAAGACCTCTTCATTGGTAATTTTTTCTGTCCATGATATCTTAGCATTCTTCTGTATAGCCACATCTCAAAGGCTTCGATTTTCTTGATCGTTGTCACCTTCAATGTCCATGTTTCAACTCCATAGAGCAGAATAGACCACACGTAACATTTCAGCATTCGGCATCTGACTTCCATGTTTAGGTCTTTATTGCATAATAGTGTTCTCATTTTCATGAAGGACTGCAGTGCAACTTCAATCCTTGTCTTTATATCTATTTCTGGATCCCACCGTTCATTAAGCCAACAACCAAGATATTTATATCTTGACACTTGATCAATATTTTTCCCATTGAGTGTCAGTTTCATTGATGAGGCTGGATGTTTGCTGATGATCATGTATTTTGTCTTGTTGATGTTTATATTTATTCCCATTCTTTGGCTTTCTATGTATACTCTGTCAATGAGTTTTTGGAGATCCATAATGTTATCTGCAATTAGCACGGTGTCATCTGCATATCGTAGGTTGTTAACAATCTTTCCATTTATTGTGATTCCCTCTGGATGTTCTTCCAATGCTTTTTTAAAGATTACCTCTGCGTATATGTTGAACAGGAGTGGTGAGAGCACACATCCTTGTCTCACTCCTCTTTTGATGTTAATATCACTGGTGGTAATGTTGTCTAATTGAACGGTAGCTGACTGATTCCAATACAGATTTGTTATATCTTATGTCTTGTTCGTCTAGCCTTATTTGTTGAAGGACTTCTATTAAGTTAGTGTGTCTGACTTTGTCGAATGCTTTTTCAAAATCTATGAAACACATAAAGACAGATTTCTGTTTTTCTATGCATTTTTGTATCAATATTTGGGTACAGAAAAGGGCCTCTCTAGTACCAAAACCATTCCGAAAGCCGAATTGTGTTTCACTTAGAGTTTCTTCACTTTTTCTATAAATGCGATTTTGAATTACTTTCAAAAATATTTTTAATGTTTGGCTCATTAGACTAATAAGTCGGAAGTCACCACAGGAATTCGCTTTGGGTTTCTTTGGGACAGTGATAAATGTAGATTTGAGCCAATCTGATGGAAATTCATCACTTTCATATATTTCATTAAATAGTTTTTCAAGAAGTTTGATGTTACCTGGTTCTATTAATTTTAAAAATTCTGTTTGCACACAATCTGGTCCACTGGCTTTTCCTGTTTTACTTGTTCGTATAGCATTCTCTATTTCGCATTTCATGATTGCTGGTCCTTGAATATTATCTTTTATATTTATAGGCTTCTGTCTAGTATCATTGAAAAGTTCTGTTACATATTTTATCCAAATCTGTGCTTTATTCTCTTCTTCTAGAACTATTTTTCCATTTTCGTCTCTTAGAGACACTATTTCCTTTTTCCTCAGTTTTCCGGAAATTTCGTTGATTTTCTTATACAGATTGAAATTATCATGTTTCTTCTGAAGCAGTTCAATTTCAGTACATAAATTTTTCATCCAATTTTCCTTGGCTTCTTTTATTTTTTTCTTGATGATGTTATGTGTTTCTGTATACCTGGCTAGGTCTTTGTGTTTGTACATTCTTCTTGTATCAATAAGAGAAAGAATCTCATCTGTCATCCATTCCTGTTGTTTAAATTATTCACATAACCTACTTCTTCAATACTTGTTGTTACGATGGCATTCTTTAAGCTATTCCAAAGAGATTCCACACTTTTATTTTCTTCTATGTTAATCTGTTGTAATCGCAGGTTAAGCTGTGTCTTGGCACTTTTATTTATGTTCGGGTCTTTCAGTTTTTCTAAATCAATTTTCTTTTTCTTCTTTTGTGATTTTTTAGCTGATTTTAATCTAAGACGTACTTCTGCAACTATGGGATTGTGGTCTGATGAGATATCTGCTCCAGGATAAGTCTTTGCACTCTTTATACTACTGTGGAATCTTTTATTTATCAGTATATAATCAATTTGATTTCGGACAATGTTATGTTGGTTATCTTGAGGCGATTTCCAAGTGTACAGTCTTCTGGGTGGAAGTTTAAACCAGGTATTTGCTATTGTTAGATCTTCTTCCTGACAGAACTGGACTAGGCGATCTCCTCTGTCATTTCTGGTGCCTAAGCCATGTTCGCCAACAATTTCTCCATCACCCCCTCTTCCTACTTTTGCATTGAAGTCACCCATCACTATGTTTATATCATGTTTCTTTGTTAGGTTTTTAATCTCTTTTAGGTGTTCATAAAACTCTTCAACATCTTCTTCACTTTTGTCAGCTGTGGGTGCATAAGCTTGGATGATATTTATGTTAACGGGGTTTCCCTTAAGTTGTAACAGCATTATCCTTTCAGAAAATGGAATCCAATTTAGTACTGATTTATTGATTTCTTCATCTACTATTACAGCTACACCATGTCGATGTTTGTTCTCATCATTCCCAGAGTAATACAATGTTGTATTATCTTGTTGACACTTTCCAGATCCTGGCCATCTTGTCTCGCAAATTCCCAAAATCCGGATGCCCAGCCTCTTCATTTCTCTTGTGGCATTTCTTAATTTGCCAGCTTCATACAGAGTTCTGACATTCCATGTTGCAGTTTTAAAAGTGGACACCATTTTGAGCCCGGAGATTCTTCGCACCCCTGTCCCATTTAAGGGACGCCGGGAACTTGGGGACAATTGTAAGGGTTTGCGCGCCATGGTGGTTGTTCTGGAGATGGTGGTTGTTCTGGAGATAAGGTAGAGCTGTAGTTTCTCCGTTTGATTTCTGCTCCGCAGTATTACAGACGTACACAATATAATCATATTTCCATCTGCAAATCTCTGATCACAAGCTTTTCCGTCATCATTTGGCTTCAACCTTGTGTCAGTACTGATAATGCTGCTTCCCAATGTCAGGGGCAGTGACCCCAGCAGGTGCTTATTTAATGGCGGCACTACTCGCCATGTCACCGAGTTGTCATTGGGCTTTGTGAGGTTTTAAGTGAGACAGAGTTGCCACTTCTGCTCCACCACGCTCTGATAGCTCAGTCGCTGTTGGTCCACGGCTGCTTATTCGCCAGATTGCTCTGCTTATATCGCAGCTAGCCTCCATATCTGAAGGCTGTTCCCCGATCCGCCACCTGGGGACGCACCCGGTAGTAGTCAGCTCTACTAAAGTTGCAATTAATATACCAATGGCTTTGGCAACACACGTTGTCGATCAATATATGGCTATATAGGGTAAGATCTTATTTCACAGACTGTCATTTTTGAAGACAGCAAAGACCTCTAAAAAACAATTCCTAAAAGGCATCTTTTCTGAATTGTTTTCTGTTGGTTGAGACAACGTATTAGGCATGTATCTTTACCTATCTCTGGGTGATGTTATGTGACATCTAATCGTTTGCGACTCTTGATTATCTTGTCAACAAAGGCTCTTCATCCCACTCGACCTCTTCTCCTTTCTTTCAGTAATCGCAAGTTCAAGTTAGTAAGTTCTTTTATGTTGTCTATCCAATTCTTTTTGTGGTCTTCCCCTTCTTCTCTTTCCTCAATCTTCCCCCAAAATAACTGCCTTTTCCAATGATTCACTGTTCGCATATACCATTATGCAAGCGACGAATCATTGATCACATCATTGGTGAATTATTGCGAGCTTATTGGTCATTCTTGCAATCCATGGAATTCTTAATAGTCTCCTTCACGCCCATAATTAAAATGAATCAATTCGCTTTCTGTCTTCTTAATAATCCAGCTTTCATATCCATACATCACTATTGAAAACACCACTGTTTTGACAATTCTAACTTTTGTTGCCTTACTCGCACCTCATCCTTCAGAATTTTTGTCAAGTTTAACATAGGTTTTTCCCCCATGGCTATATTTGTTTTAATTTCATCTTCATATTTATCATAATTTCTGATTCTGTAACCCAGTAAATCATAACTTTCACAATTTCTTTAATCTCCATCTATTATAAATTCATTTAAATTACAACAAGCTATCACTTTTGTTCTGCTGATTTAAATTAAGCCAGACTTCGTTACTTTCTCTCTTAACCAGTAGAAACAACAGCTCCAGATCTTCCTTAGCTTCTGCTATGAGGGTTGCATCATCTGCGTATCTTAAATTATTTATTTTTCCGTTAACAATTTTAATTCCAGCTGGATCTTTGTCTAAGTCAGCCATTCTCATAATAAATTTATATTCACTATAAATATTTAAAAAGATGGGGCGACAGTATACTACCCTGCCGCATCCGTTTATCCACTCGAACACTGTCTATTTCTCAAAAGACCATTTTTACTGAAACTTCTTAGTTGTCATACAGTTCTATCAAGAGATTAGACGCTCAGCCACTGATCTCATTACAATCCAGTCTGCCAGTCTGCCACACAATCAACAGCTTTCTTATAATCAACAAATTCATCTACCTCTCATAAAGCCTGCCTGTTCTTGTTGCATTTCTCTACTTACATACTCCAGCCTTTGTTGGATCACTTCCAGCATAACTTTACTTGATGTGAAATTAAAGCGATTGTTCTATTCTATAGTTCTCACAATCTCTGGGATTTGATTTTTTTGGAACTGGAATGAATATTGATATTATCTTATCTCTAAGCAAGTATATTTTCTTCCAAGTTTGTTGAAAATTTTCAGTCAATATATTCATCACTACTACTTCTACACTGACACTCCATCAACTAAGGAGCTTTTCCTTTTGGCAGCTGTTCCATTGCTGATATCACTTCACGTTTCATCATGATGGATTCCTCAACAAATTATCTCCTATCAAATATCCTTTAATTCACCTATCTCCACAACTCCACAAATGGATACTGAGGAAAAGGACAACCATAAAGTAATTTAAGTGATATACAAGCAAAGTTCTTTGTGATGATGAAACTTACACCGACAGATATTTACCACTTGGCACAGAATAGAACAATCTCGTCCACATTCACTTAATAGACGTTCTGTGATGAGCTGTTATATCTATATTTCTCTCTAGACGTTTTTCCGATTCATATCTACAACTTGCCAGTGAACTATGAAGATGATTTATAAAAAATAAAATTTAGATTTTATTAATTTTAAAATTTAATAAAATCTAAATAAAATTTAGATTTTATTAAATTTAATTTTATTCATAAAAAATAAAATTAAATTTAAATTAAAAAAATAAGATCGGCTTAGAATTGATGAGTTGAAATCTACTTCCCTAGGAATGCATATCGCAATAAAGTATGCTATGGCTGCTCAATTACTATTAGGAGTTTACGGAACGAAAAACCCGAGTTTACGGAACGAAAAACCCGAGTTTCCCGGAGAAAAAACCTGCTTACCCGTGCCATACATCGACTAACTCGGGAACCAGTCGAAGAAAGGCTTAGAAAAAGTTCCTCCAGTGGGCGACTAGAGTTGAGCTTAAGTCTATCTTTGGGAAGCTGCGCAAAGGATGTAAGCGCCCCTTTCACTGATCTACACAGGCCACATATATATAAATTTACTTATTGAAATATCAATGTCCAATATTATCAGTAGAATAAAACATGTTTTGTGTTACATGTAAATACTTAAATGGACATTTTTTACCAAATGTTAATATAGGGACAATATAACCTCTTTAAGGAAGGAGAGATATAACAATAATAATAATAATAATAATAATAATAATAATAATAATAATAATAATAATAATAATAATAATAATAAATGAATAAAATAACACAAAATGTAAATATTCTTTATCATTTTAAGTAGAACAACCAAAAGTCTCTACTTACGCTAGCAAGATGCGGTAAAAACTTTTGCAGACTCACTGACAAACTTTAACTGCTAATATAACACAAAAATCCGTATTTTATAATTCTGTATTTATTTTGTTTTTAACAGTTTTAAAAACTTATTATCTCTCGAATAATTTTCATGTATAGAGTATACAATTTATAGGAAAATATTATATTTGGTTACAAGTTGTTCACTAAGATTATTATCATTATAATTTGTATATTTAAATGCTCTCATATAACTAATGTGTAATGAATGCATTATTTTGTAATAATCATAATAAAGCCAGCGGCGCTCGTCCATAAGGGCTGCAGCCCCTCCAGTATAAAAGTAATGTTCCTGTTTCATTGTCGTCGTTCTTAATTTTTTATATATTTATCTAAAAATTTAAGAACGACGATAATGAAATAATATGGAGCGGTAATACAATACCACTCGATAGTATTTTACATAATTCATTTTGTAGCAATAGTTGTAATTTGCAATAGTCAATGTGCTGTGAGGACTAGGGCTAGTGTCAGTACTGGCTAGTATACTCAACACTGGAGCTGCATTCAATGCAGACAGCACCAAACCGCTACCTAGTGGTGTTAACGCGTGATTTACTGGCTATACTATCGCTGGAGCTGCATTCAATGCAGTCCAAGATACGTTGCTACTACACGTTCACAAACAACACAAATTGATGTCGTTGTCAGGTACATATTGTGCATTTACTAGCATTTAATTTATACCTTTGTAGAAATGAATGAAGAGAAGAATCATGATAAATATTTGCAAAATATAAAATTTTCACGCCTGGAACTGCAGGAAAAACTTGAAATTAAAGCTTTGGAGCCTTACACCTGATTCAAAGATTTCTCAGGCCTCAAAAAGTAGAGCACAGAGTTATATACGAAAATTTAACTCTGATATTTATAACACTGCACAACCTGTTAGCCAATATATAATTGGCTAACAGGTTGTACAGAGAAAAACGCTTTCTTTCGTTTGGAGGCATTACTACACCTATGACCACTGCTGAACCTGAAAGGTGTTACTCAGCTCTCAAAAGAATTAAAACTTTTTTGAGAAATTCAATGTCACAAAACAGGCTTACTGCTTTAGCCATGTTAAGTATAGAGAAAAGCATGATTACAAATATGACAAATTTTAATGATAAGGTCATAGATAAATTTGTAAATCAAAAAGAACGAAGAATGGAATTTAAATATAAATAGATAATTATCTATTGATGTTGTTTTTCTTTTTACATTCAATTGTATTTATGTGTATAACTTGACTTAGCAAGTAAATTATATCATTTTTTCAATCCATACTGATTTTTTTTACTTTTATTGCAACAGCCCCACCACTACAAATCCTTACGAGCCGTCACTGAATAAAAGTTTTCAGTTTCCATTTTATAGTTAAACATAAACAATATTATAACATTTTGCCTTTTCGATTTTATACCTAAGACCTGTATAATTACATTTTTTGTTAGCATGCAACAGAGAATGGCAAGTGCTTTCATTTTTTACAATAATATTTTTCTGATATCCAATGACAACAATTCATCGTCCATAAGTTCATTAGACATCCTCAGATGTCGTGTGGTCACTCCACTCCCAGGTGATGTACCACACCAGTCACTGGCAGGTTGGTGGTTCTGTTGTATGCTCTTCTGGAGGCTTGAACTCTTTGAAGACCAGTCACTGAAGGCACACATTATAAATCCATCTTACTGACGATCTAACTCTTCCTATTTTTTCCGGGGACTTTACCATCTGGAGTTTTTAGAACTCCTTCCATGCTTTCAATGTGTCCAAAGTAATACAGCTTTCTTCTGTCTCCTCAAGTTGAGACCTAAGGTCGATAAACACTTGAGTCCAGATGCTGGCCTGGAACTCGTCTAAATGCAGCTCTAATCCTTCAATTTGTAGCCATTGCAAGTTATTTAATTGCATAGGCGTATACTACAACATCCGGATAAGTAATTATTTTAATTGTGTGTTCTAAACTTCTAAACTGATTAAATCTTCGGTCAAACTGAAATTTATTGTTGTCGGTTGTTGATGAACGCTGGCGTGTCACCCAAAACGCTGTGGCCTATCACCTTTGACACGCGTGTCGTAGGTTTGCCATCACCAGTCTAAACTTTATACAGATACCGGCCACTGAATTAGAAACTTTCATTTTACAATACAGGCATGCGCGTGGCCGGAAAATTCGCCGTAAACATTTTCGCCGTAAGACATTTGCATTAATTTTTGTAAATAATCAATGGATGATAAAGGGTATTATAAAATCATTAAAAAGGCAAATCTTTATTAAGGTGAATGTCAGTGATACATAACATAATGCAATCATTTAAAAATTGTGCAAATTAAAAGAGTGCTGCGTAAATAACATTTTTCTGCGGATCGTCAATTCAACAAATCCATCAGTAACATCGCTCATTGGAAGAAATGCTAATGCTGTGAAGCATTTAATTTTCGTGTTGAATTCAGCATCTGTTTGATAGTGTAACTTCAAGCCAATGGCAACAATTTTGGGATAAAGATTTTTGTGCCATACGAAATAAACAACCTGTTATAGTTGTTGATGTAAATTAGAAAAAGCATTGATAGAGAGCTTTCTCGAAGTCAACCATTAATGTTTCGGGATCTAATGATGAATAACCCCTTTAAGGCACTGAATAATCTACTGTAAGTTAATTCTGATTTGCCAGGAAGCAAAGCAAAAAACCGCCATGGAATCCTCAGGAGTCTCATGCCAGTTCCAAGCCTGGATAAAGGAGGAAGATCGGTCAGATGAGTGTCGATGCTCTGACCGTAAGGAAAAAACACGATTGTTATCTGATGCCTATACGATCAACAGCTACAACATGCCGGCTCGCACGTCGCCCGGATCAACAGGGTCCGCAATACCAATTGAGCGATTCCGTATGATACTCATTACCTGGGGTGATATCTACTTCAATTCTTCAGTCAATTTCCCAACACTATCTAAAGCTAGTTTTTTTTTTTTCCCATATAACTCACTATGTTATATCACCATCTTGTCCATCGCTGTACAATTTTATCTTTATTCGTCAATACTTTGCCTTTTTCATCTTTAATTGTGGTCTGTTTTGGTTGCCCCGTTCTATTAATGGTTATAATCATTTTGTACACCTTCCTAGTTTTATGTTCTCCATAGTACTCTTCTATATAATTGCATTGTGCTTCTAACCATTTCATCTTATCCGGCTGACTGCTTTTTTCACGTCATTACACTTTTTTCTATATTGCTTCTATATTTGTTCTGATGTATCTCTTCTTATTTTCAATATTCTTTTCTCCTGTACTAACTTCAGTGATTCTTGTCTAATCCATTTCTTCTTGATCTTCTCTTCTTCTGGTACTGTTTCTTCAACTGCATCTTCTATCGCCTTTACTACTCCTTTCACTCTTAGATTCGAATATTTTTTCTTTGTCCACACTTTTAAGTTTTTCCTCTAACACTGTTTTCTGTAACTTCTTCCTATTTCTGCTTCACGTATTCTTGCTCTCTTTGTTTCTGAAGATCGGATTTATATTTTCTTTTTAATTTCAACTTGATGTTTGCAATCACTAAACTATGATCAGAGTCTATATCCGCTCCTTGAAAAGCTCGACGCTGCTGTACTGATGTTATCAGTACAGCACTGCAATACCAATCCTCTTCAGTTCCCTACGCATAGTTCGGTGAGATATGATATCTGGGTCGAGAACAGCATTCATTAAATGCTTCAGTCAATTGCACATAGGAAGTTCGGTTTGTCCATACATTAATTTTCAGACGACAGCGATCTCGTTCCTGAAAGACTGTCATAGTACCACAGTCACACCTCTTAGACAAGCAATGTGGGTTATTTTTCCACTCATTAAACTCCTGGGATATTTCATTTTTTGAGAAAACAGTCAGTTCTGCTGTTTTCAAAATCGCGGACTCCAAAAGATCCTTTGTTTTTCCCATTGTGATCAACACTGTTAACTGTTAATGGCCAGCAGCGTTCTTAAATAGTTGCCTGGAACACGCGATGAAGCATGTGACGCACGTATATTTTGCATATACATCTGCATAAAGGTTTCTAATTCAATGGACGGTATGTGTGTACTTCTCGATGATTTGTCTAAGGTAAAGGATCTGATCTCTGGTACCCTTGCCTTTCCTGAAACCTGCTTGTTCCTCAGGCATCTCTGCTTCAAGTTTGGCTCAATACTATGTAGAATGATTTTTAATAAAACTTGTTTGCATGAGCGATTAAACTAATATTTCTATAGTTCTTGCAATCCTTCATGTCTTGCCTCTTGTGCAGTGGTATGAAAATCGACTTCCTTCAGCCTCCATATCCTTGTAGCCAATCTATGAAATACTCTTATTCCTCCATCCCCCCCCCCCCCAAGGCCTTAATTAACTCTGCTGGGGTTCCATCTGCACATGGGGCTTTATTGTTGTTAAGCTGTTTAACTACTATTTCAACCTCATGCCTAAGTGGAGGAGGTTACAAATTGGAACAATAATGAAAATAATAATGTTTTTATTAATGATTACATGGCAAATCCATACAACAGTAATGTCTTTTTGTGATTACATGGTAATTTAATTTCTACAATTCTAAGTCGCATCTAAAGGAACGAAATGTATGCTGATACTATAACCTACCATTATAAGTATAACATAAAAAATAAAAATAAAAAGTACCCTAGAACCAGGCGAAGGATTTCATAGCCTCCTTCTAGGATTATAATCTTAAGCAAAGCATATTGATGTATGTTGCATGTAAAAATATTGAAATTATCAAACTACTGTTTCTGCATTTCAATTTATTTTCACTGTTCATATCTATCCGATTTTTACGTTTTATTCAATTTAGTATGTTATAATGAAGTCAATATGTAAGCATGGCATGATCAGAAGCGAGCTCTACCAGGCCTATCCACAGCAGAAATGCTTAATCGGCACGCTTACTACTTAATTAGAGTTTATATCCAACAATCAGACGTCAATGAAAAGGATTTTGATTTACCATGCTTGAATGGAGGTGTTCATTCTCATGAACAGTGATGTGCGATGAATGCGTTGAATTTTAACTGAGCGGCACACTGATGTTAAAAGTAATGAATGCGAGGAGGACTGGAGGAAGCATGACATTATTTTTACTCAGGAAGCTGCATAGCTGCAACCTGATGCTTCTATCACACAGGAAGGAACCTGATCAAGGACATAGCGACGCGGTGAGCATAATAAACTGTCTGGCAGGCGGGTGGAGGAAAATGAGGCAGAGCAAATGAATCCCAAGGATGAGTGCAGTAAATATTTGCTCGTGTGTGTGGGGGGGTGGGGGGGGGGGAGAAACGGTGCATTAAGTGCTTTGTACTGGTGTCCTTCCGTAAGAATAGTTCCATCTGAAGGATGAGAAAACAGATACATAAACATACATAAACCATTTAAATCAGTCAAGTATTTACTGAAATACAAATCTCCGCAGTGGCCGTGGGTTTCAAACATTTAACCAGTGGCGGCCCGAACATAAGCACTGCGACACTGCAGCACCCCCAAGGAAAGAATGAAAAAATTACATTTTGTTTGTGTTTATAAATAATAACAATGCTTACAACATTACATAAATGCAGTACAACATGTTAAAGGTTACAGCTTATGTTTTGACATTGATTGAATAGTTAATAATTGGAATTGTTCGATTAACGCTTTAGATTAAAACAAATGCACTGCGATCTTAACGCCGATAGTTCGCGCTTGTCATTGCACGTTACGTCATTCCCAACTGTAACTGCTCGCGCGGCAGTGTATTTTTAGTAAAATTATGCGCCATATTTCTGTGAGATATGAAACGTTTATTATTGGTGCACGTGCATGGAACTATTTTTTTGTAAATCTTATTTCATTATGTTAAAATAACATATAATTATTTATTTATTATATACCCAAGGCTGAATTATGATGAGTGTCACTGTTGAAAATATGAAAAGAATAATATTTTTTCAACTATCGTTACACGAAATAAATGCACTGCGATCTTCGTTTGCTGTCATTGCACGTTATGTCATTAAATACACTGCCCAAGCTAAATACACTGCCGCTTGGGCAGTGTATCTTATGCCTGCGCTCGTTATTTCTGTGAGATATGAAACGTTTATTATTGGCGCGTGTTCGTGGTAAACTATTTTTTTGTAAATCTTATTTTATTTTATTAAAATAATATATAATTATTTATTTATTATAGATACAAGGATGAATTATGACGAGTGTCAGTGTTGAAAATATGAAAAGAATTATATTTTTTCAATTATCGTTACGCAAAACAAATACACTGCCGATATTCGTTTGCAATTGTCATTGCTATTGATACGAAACTTTTATTATTGGTGTTTGTTCGTGGTAGGATGAAATATTTTTATCCTACCATAATAAAGCAATTTTAATATGTAAATTTATTTATTAATAAATTCGTTACTGATTAGGAAAAAGAAGGTTTGCAACACCCCCCCACTTTAAATTTTCGCCGGCTGCCACTGCATTTAACACTAAACCAAAAAAACGAAGGATTGTCACCATTCAAACAACTAGAACTGAAAGATCTATAAAGATAAGATTTTTGGTAAAAATCTATTATTAAAATGTTCTTTGGAATGCAGGAACTTAACATGTCGTATGTATGGGTTTGATTTGAGAAATTTTGGAATAATATGTAAAGAGAAAAAAATCAAAACAGAAATTAAAAAAACCTGTGCTCAGATTAACCTAGTTTCTATAAGCGACACAAAGTTCTATAAACATAAATATCAACTGCAATGGGTTTTCAAGCGTTTTAAATAAGGAAGAAACAATAATTCAAGACAGACAAAAAGATCTTTTATGCAGTTTTTGAGAATAAATATTTTTATTTATTTTTATTTTTAAAAGAGGAATCAAAGGGAGCGAATCCGAAACCCAGGAGGGGAAAAAAAAATCCAAACTTCCATAGAATGCAGCTACGAATGTCTTCAGGATTTTATTAAATTCTAATATCGAATTATCACAAAATAAAGTAGCAGTCTTGAAAAAAAAAATTAACTAGAGCAACAAAATTCTTAGAAAAGTCATCAGCAAAATCGAAAGCATTCTAAACGAAATACAAGACAAGTAATATTGAAATATTAAGCAGAAGAAGACATAAATATAAACACAGAAGAAGGCAATGGCAAACCACTTTTGTATACGTATATATTTTGCAAAGAAAATCTTATGAAGAATTTGCAATAGGTGTGGCGCAGTATCGATAAGGAAGATTTTCTACTGATATTAGTGGAGTGGAAAGTACAGGGTGGCCATAAAATAACTTTCCCTCTTTGGAGGCATCTGTAGCTAAAACCAATAAACGGAATGAGATCAAATTTTATATTGAGGCTTTTGAAGACACGGGGAGATGATTTCCACACAAAAAAAAAAAAGATTTAGTACCAAAAGTCGCCGATAGGGGAAATTTTTGCGCTGGCGGAGCCGAAAACAAGCGGATAATTACACTAAAGGCAGATAAAATGGAATAATAACATTTCGACAGTGTAAGCGACAGCCGCGTCACTCATTCCAGCTGGATATGTGACGCGTTACAACGATAATAAGAATAACAATAATTAAACTAAAACAACAACTTGCGAGAGAGACAGAAATTAATGTAGTGATTGAACTCACAGGAAATAATGTTTTATTCATCAGAATCAGGATCCCCTGGACCACATACACGGAAATATTTGACTGCTTTCGGCTCCGCCAGCGCCAAAATTTCCTCTATCGGCGACTTTTGGTACTAAATCTTTTTTTCGCTGAATTCATCTCCCCATGCCTTCGAAAGACTCAATATAAAATGTGGTCTCATTCCGTGTATTAGTTTTAGCAACAGATACCTCCAAATAGGGAAAGTTAATTTATGGCCACCCTGTATAAAAAATAGTAAAAAGTAATTCAAGAAAAAGTTTGATGGAAGTTTAAAAGTGTAAGAATTATGTGAATCATTTTTTTATTTATTATAAGAAAGAGATTAATATTGAATGATAATTTGAAAGGAGAGAATTCGTTGAACAACCAGCGATAACGACATCAAGTGAAGTGATGTGGCAATTGAAATGCTACCAAAAATTCTCCTGGAGCTGGTGGGGAGTCAGTGGAATTGTTGAGAGCAGCTAGGGACAAAGTTGTGATATATTAATTGATATTTCTTAACAGATTTTGAAAGACTAGCCTCTGGATTGGAAAACATTCAATGCTTATCCCAATTCCAAAAAATAGTCAAATTCCAGTGACTGTGACTGTGAGAATTACAGATCCATTAGTTTAATTTCATATGCAAGTAGAATATTAAATGTGATCCAAAAAGGCTACAAACAATAAACGGAATGAGATCAAATTTTATATTGAGGCTTTTAAAGACACGGGGAGATTATTTCCGCAAAAAAAGATTTAGTACCAAAAGTCGCCGATCGGGGAAATTTTTTCATAAGAATCCATGTGAAATTGCAAGTCATTCTATCAAGTAGTTTGTTTTATACAGCTGTCTGAAGCAAAAGTGTTGTCTGTATCCCTTAAAATGGATAAAATTTAGTATAGTGCGGTTATAAAATTCTTTGTAAAAGAAAGTTTACCGCCAAAAGAAATTCATTAGAAGTTCATAAAAGTTTATGGGCACTCTTCTCCTTCGTTTTTGACAATTAAGAAATGGACTGCCGAGTTTAAACGCGGCGCCGCACCAGCCTTCAAGATGATCCACGTGAAGGATGTCCAAAACGTGTAACAACACCAGAAGTCATTGATCAAGTGCACGATATGGTATTGGATGACCGACGAGTCAAAGTGCGTGAAATTGCTGAGACTATAGGCATTTCAAAAGACTGTGTAGGATACATTTTGCATGAAGAATTGCAAATAAAAAAGCTTTGCGCAAGATGGGTGCAGCGTTTGCTCACAGCAGATCAAAAATGCACTCGCATGAAAATCTCTGAACAGTGCTTGGAGCGTTTTAACAAGAATAAAACTGATTTTGTGCGTCTATTTATTACTATGGATGAGACTTGGATTTATCATTACATACCAGAATCCATACAGCAGTCAAAATAGTGGACAGAAACCGGTTGTTCAGCACCAAAGTCGGTTCCATCAGCAGGAAAAGTTTTTTGGGATGCTAAAGACATTTTGTGTATTAATTTTTGTGAAAAGGATAAAACAATATCCGGGGAATATTATGCCGATCTTTTAACCAGACTAGACGAAAAAATTCGTGAAAAAAGACCCGGTTTGCAGCAGAAAAAAATCATCTTTCATCAGGCCAATGCACCTGCCCACAAAGGTGTTTTGGCAATGGGAAAATTAAGGGATCTGCACTATGAATTGTTAGAACATCTACCCTATTCCCCCATATTTGACTCCCTCTGACGTCTATCTCTTCCCAAAACTAAAACCCTTCCTCGCTGGTCAGTGTTTTTCTTCGAATCAAGAGGTGATTGCAGTTGTAGAGCGGTATTTTGCAGATCTTACTGAGAACCACTACAGGGACGTAATAATTGCGCTACAGCATTGCTGGAATAAATGTATTAGTCTTAAGAAAGATTATGTTGAAAAAAAATTTTTTTTTAATTATAAATTCGTTTTTTCATTGTTGGGCCGAGAACTTTTCAGACCACCCTCGTAAATAGCTACATTGTCTAGCTTGTTACAGAGGTACACCAATAAGTGTATATATTCCATTTGGGATTTCATGATCTTTCATGAATAAAGATCGTAGGATATCAAAATAGAATATGTTATAAGTTATACTAATCATTCCAGCAAGAGTCTCTGTAGCTCAGTTGGTTTCAGCGATGACGAACGATATTGCTGTTTAAGCCACTTCAGGTTTCCAGTAAGCAGAGAGGCTGTCTTATACTGGACGATAAAACTCATCTAAAGACATTCACAAATATCTATTCCATAGTGGGATTCTAACCCATATTTTACATGTCAGACAACCAAGATTTTGAATAATCAAGCAGACAATGCACACTTTCACGTTTTGAAGGATACAATGAAGTAACTTAGTCATTTCATATTTTTATATCCCTGCTGTTGATACTATGCACTTTTCTGTATTTAAAACGTCTTATGGTTGTGCCAAAGTACTTCCTTCAGCGAATTTATAGCTATCCTGTAACATAAGTCACAAAGTATTTTTGCTGTAGTGTTTGAATAGCGTATCAGACTACAATACACTGAATACACTTAAATTATTACGATGACGTTTAACCTTTCCAGAGCTTCTCGAGAAATAGATTTCTTTCTTCAAGTGGATGATTAATGATTTTTAACCAAAAAGCTGATTTCTATTCCAAAAGCATTTTGGCTCTCTCCACTACCGCTCAGAATAATGAACGTATCGATAAAATTACAAAACATCAACATGCTTATCTATAAAAATAATAAATAAAAGAGCGGGAAAAAAAAAAGATCACATCGAGATGAAATAAGTTATTTTACTAGCTAATTTCATTATGAGTTAAGTTGTTCAATGATGTCATTTAAAAGCCGATTTACCATTATTCGTTGTGTTCTCTGGGTTTATTATACGAATAAATACGACCTTGTATTCTTTTCTTAAGTGAAGCATTTTCTAAAATCAAAATTAATAACAAAACAATGCTCAGAGACAAATTAGTTCGAAATTTGAGTGTTGCGTCCTCTGACTTCTTGATCCAACCAATTGTATTCTACTTTTAACAGCTTTTGCAAAAGTATTTGCAAGTAAAATATTCAATAACTTAATGAGTTACAAAATGAACAAAAATGGTGTTTGTTTCCCTCACATCTTTATATGATGAAGATACTTAACGTAAACCGTCTTGAACATTCATAACAGCCTAAGTCTTTAAATACCTCTCGCTTTAGATAATTGTGCAAATCTTCTTTATAGTAAGCAAATTTCCCATACAGAATTATTTATTTATTTATTATTTTTAGTCGTAGTGTACCATTCTTTAATATTAGTTTTCCATCTCTTTAAATGTTTTATAGAAGAATGGAAAACTCTTACACCAGCTGGCTGACATAACAATAACTTGCAATCGGTTTGAAAAGAAAAGGCTGATTTTCTGCAGTTGTCATAACAACTATTATAGTTTTTGCCGCAGCCTTACCAAGTGTCAGACTAAAATATTCCAAGTCCTAGATTTTGTAATAATTTTTTGAGAATGTAACAAATGCATTAAACTCAATTTAACTAATACGTTCTATGATAAAATTACTATTAAAAGTGACACTAGAGAACAAGTAAGTTGTTCTCTAGTGTTATTCACAGACTGAATATTGTAGGAGAGCTGGATTACGTTCTATTTTCTTATTACGTATTATTCAATTATATTTATAGCGAAAAGGTGATTTTTGGCAGGTTGCTGGATATGCTCAATTAGACTTGATACATATCGTACATGGGCCTGCATTGCTCAGTAGGTTTCGACGATGTCCTTTAATTGGAAAGACCCGGGTTCGAATCCCGTCTAGGAAACAAATGACCTTTATCAGGGTTTTTCAATTAAAGGGGAGTTAGCCGGTCTCATACGAGGATGATAGCCTTTTTTCTTCGCTCAAAACAGGCAAACCAGACAAAAGAATACATACAATATACAAACATAGTAGTACTTTCCATAGGAGACTATGGCAAGAATTAATCACCCCCATTTAGTCGGATTTGGTTTCGAAAGCCTGTATGGATCTACCCCTAAGTTAAAAAAAAAAAGATGGATGAATAGATATATAGACAGACAGATAGAGCATATTGACATATGCGATACAGATATTTGAATCGCATATGTCAAATCTCAAGGAAGAAATCCCAAGGAAGAAATTTGAATCTCAAGGAAGAAATCCCTTTTATGTCCTCTGATTTTCTGAGTTTCTAACTATACGTTAGGTTCGCTCCATCTTCTTGGAATACATGTGATTATACAAGTCTGCTTAGAAGTTATGATTCATATCGAAGTTTCTGAAACAGAAAACTGCGTAGAAACCAGAATGCAAATAAATAATTTGCTAACTAAAATTAATTATTTACAAGCAGAATTTTAACTAGCTTAAGGTAGCACTATCAGAAGCATTCTAATAATACACACACAAAACAAAATAATCTGGATAACAAGGCCAGCTACGTGTAGGAAAGGCAACTGTAGCGCTCTTGTGGTGATTCCTGTTATTAATGACCACAGGTAGATAAGGCTGTGGGCCAAAAGCGCTTCAAGATCATACTGTCAGCAACTCGGATCTATAGAACTTGTGCCATTTCCAGGAACAGTCTACAATTTAAACTGGGATTTGTGAAGTAGCCTAGTTTTCTTCCATCTGATGAAGTGGTCTTTCTCCAATGCACGTTGTGATAGTCCGCTTTTTTTTTTTTTTTTGCTGTCCGTTCCGCATGTATTTTTTATATTATTTTTTTCCTGACCAAAGTATTCCATCCTGTGTCTCCGAAATACTGAGTTTTACAGTAGCAGGGGAGGTGCTATAGAAACCTGGAAAGTGGAAAAGGTCCTAGAATTCCTTCATTTGTCTCAGAAAGGTAGATACTCTCTCTCTCTCTCTTTCGAAGTTTGTATATTGGTCTGATTCTCATCAAACTCTCATCAAACCATAGTTTGATGAGAATTTAATGGCTGACTTTAATAAATACTAGTGAATATATTCCCTCACTATACTAGCTTATTTTCTTATTTCCTAAAAATGCGTGTCTTAAATAGATGACATGAAGGAAATTCTCAGAAGTGAACTTGTTGAGCACTTGATATGCTTTCTATTTTCATGTCTATTTTGATAGTTTTGACTTTCTTCTTTTTTCTTTAGGTGATTTTCGTAGCAAATTTGTCACAGCAATTATTAAATTTAGCTAGAGACGACGACATATCACACTTCTTTCAGAAGATAATACCAATAACATTATCTGCGTTTTAATATCTTCAAATGAAGTTGGATTTTGTTACTCAGGGGCTCTAACAATCCTTGTAGTTCATTGACAAACATGAGCATCACAGTCAGAGTAAATGTTTCTATCTAAGTTATTAAATTCGATTCCAAACAGTTTTAACATATACGCAATCAGTTATAAATCTCAATGGCATAACATATTGAAAAGCATTTTATTTAATTTAAATGTTAGACACGTTAGTCAACAGCTTATATTGTTGCTTTATATAGCTGTTATCCCGAGTAGGCATCGAAAAGTTTAATGTCGAAAATTTAGTAATATTATGCATGAATAAAACGTAGCGATTCATACAGTATATCTCAGTAAATTACTTCAGAATTTCGAAATGAAATGACGGTTTGAATCTCATTCAAGAGGTTTAGATTGGAACGAAAATGAAGGTTTCATTTACATTCTAATCCAGATGGTGATTATACTATCCAGATTAGACAGATAAAATGAACATGATGGTATAATATTAAAGAAGGATCAGGATATTTAAACTAAATAAAAGAAAATACTTTTAAAGGCACCTGAATGAAGAGACCTAGAGATTAAGAGAAGATGGACAACCAAGTGATGGTGAAAATAAATAGGTAAAACTAAGGTATGGCTGATAAGCATGAAAAGAGCTGTGGGCCAAATAATACACCCACGGACGTATTACGGAAAATATTAGAAGCCGAGAGCTAGCATTCTGCGGAATCTAATGAAAAAGATATATGAACAGGAAGCAATTACAAATGAACGGAATAGTGCATTGATACCGGCGTATAAAGAAAAGAGGATGCAGAGAATTGCAGTAACTGAGTAACTGTAACTAGTAACAGTAACTTCTCACAACCCACGAAGACATTGAAAAGATTACTGCATAAGAGACTGAGAGAAGAAATAAATAACCAGTTTGTAACTCGTTTCTGTACTATAGCTGATGCTATAGTAGAAACGAGTATATGAGAAATGAGAGACAACTTGCAGAGAAGGTATAACTCTTCTTTTGTCTCTCACTTGTGTCAATTTTTCATAATTCATGTATTGTGTATCAGCTAATGCAGCTGATTTTTTTGGCTGCTTCTTGTCTCTTTTGTACGCTTTGCATTCCTGTTCATATTGGGATTCTATTCATACACTCTTCACTATTTGATTCTCCTTCTTTTTTTTTTTTTCTATAATTCGTCATCTGAAGGTGAGATGGTCGGTCTCATACAGGGTTGATAGGGTTTTTCATCTCCCTCGAAACATGAAAAACGAATACACCCAATTGACAAACATAATGAAATGACCTCATAGCTAAGTTTTTCCTGCAGTAAATTCAAAAACAGCAACAACAATTCTTTCAATATTCTTCAACTTTTCTAATTCTTTCGTTCTCATTTCTTGAAATAATCTATCCATAAAAGACTGATTAATATTTTTCTTCTATTTAATATTTGCTTTCTTTTTAAGGTCTGTTTCTTCTTTTAATTCCCTTTTTATTTCCAGGTCAACTGAAATCATAAAAGTGCAGTAAAAATTATGAACTCTATGTTGTTTTGATCATTTAAATTTTGATCATACACACAAAGACACATATATGTGTGTGTGTTCTCTGCCGACCGGCTAATGTGAGTCAGTCGGTTTCTAAATTCTAAATAGGTAATCCGGACAAAGAACATGCGCGCACTTACAAAATTTCGTCTGCCTCATGAACAAAAAAAAAACAAAAAAAACTGACAAATAATATGAAATTGACAAATAATTTCATATCCAAGCATATTACGAGACATAATGCGTTAACATAAAGTTTGAACTCGAACTCTTAATAATAGTAAAAGAAATGGATTTAAACAATCTCATTTTAAATCTTTTCAACATAATTATAATCTAATGTTGGAGGGCTGTTATTTAAATAACATGAACAATTTCGTTTCAGTGGAACTAGAAATTAATTGTGACTTTTAGCTTCGAATAAAAAAAAAAAAACATTTTTTGTTCTAAATTAAACAAAAATAACAATAAAAACTTACTTTGACTTTTTGACAATCTGATCCAATTTCCAGGCACTTGCATACTCCCTGATCAACTATTCATCCATCCGAATCATCTGCTGTTTACACAATAGCAAATGTTAACTACTAACAAGAATTCGAAAGACAACCGTACAGTTCAGTACAGTGCTAATAAAGCAAGAAACAGGTGAGTATGTTCAACGTGCGTATAGTTATTAAAGACCGGTTCATGGGGAAAGGGACTGGGGACAGATTAAACTAACTGATTAAATGCGAAATTCGCTGTTTTATTCGAGAATGCGCTTCAGAATTTCATGAGGATAAAAATTAATAATAAGGCACAGATAAGCCGATGTCCATTCCTCTGCTGCCACCGATGGGAGGGGGAGGTGGGGGCAGAAATCATGTAACTTAATGTCCGTTATTCTAACACTGCTTTAGTCGGTCACACAGCTGAACGTCACGGTTTACTTTCTATGGTCCCTAGTCTGATGTGTGCAGTTTTTCAGGGCGAGAAATTATGTCACAAGAAACCATTGCTTCGTGTAATAGTGTTTTGGGTCAACCACTATAATTACCTGGTCGTGCTGAACATTTCTGACATATTTTATGCTTCTTAGAATTAATTTCTATCCTCTCTCTATTTCCTTTCTCTGAATAAGAAATGAACCCTGCCATTTAAAAAAAAAAATATGTAAAAGTAAACAATCAGGGGATGTATACATGCCAGTTAATTTTCGAATTCGTTCTGTTCTTAATGCTCTGAATACTGTACATTACAAAAGTATTATTACGTTTGTTGCTAAATCTCATTTATCGCAAAACTATCCTCCAAAAGTATAGTAAAAGAAAACAAAAGTAGGTGAAATTGTAATTTTTGTCGTAAGTGCCTATCTCTTCCTGGCACATGAAGTTATCGGTATGCCAACAAGCAGAAGAAAATGCAAACTACTCACTAAAATTTCGACATCTACTGCCTGAAGATTGTAAAGCAGTGTGTTTTTGAAAATGTATCGATATTTTTTCAGAGAAAATATATGATTCAGAAAATATGTGAAATTCTGTAAGCCTAACATGAAATATCTAAATGTAT